>NC_057391.1:29760783-29823283 GCF_019320065.1 Cervus canadensis
GGTTGAGGTGAGATGTGTGAGTAGCTTTAAAAAAACATTCTAGAGGAAACACTTCCCCAGCCTGTTAAACAGGTGGATCATCCTCAGTAGCCTTTGCTTCTGGACTTTTCTCTGTCAATTAGGGAGAAGAGGGACAAGGAAAAGGGGGTACCTGATGTATAAAGATTGCCACGTGCTATTAAGATTTTGTGATCCTGCCATCTCTGGTGGCTTAATAAAGTTTCACATCAGACACTTGAAAATTTGAGCACAGTTTTACAAGGTTAAACAGACTCAATGGAACATTTGCGTTTTTACTCATACCAAAGAAAATGTAAACATGGTAAATTTAATATTTCAATTGTTTTATATGATTCTCCAACAGGTCCCCAGCCTCCATTAGTGGGGCAATATTTCAGTGTTGTCAGGGAAATTTTACCAAAGGAATCTGATTTTTCTTAAATTCTTTAAACTGAGGCCACAGCTTAAGTCTCCATCCTGTTTGACATCCTTGTGAGTGACAACAGTCATCATCTACATGGAAAATAGCTTTTTCCCCACAGACCTTCTTGCAGGACACCACAAGTCTGCAGTAAAAGGAAATGCCTATTTCAAAGTAGAATGATTAGGAGTTCATGGGTAGGATTCTGACCGTACCGTGTAATAATAGCTTTAGAAAAACTGAGAGATACTGTGAGAAAAACCCACATGTGTTTCCGTGAGATGGATGGGAAGGATTTTAATAAAAAATAATGCTGGCAATGCAGCATGTCAGGCTTTAATAGAATATTATGAATAGTCAAAGCAAATGAATGGATACAATGAGTTTAACAGGGGATGTTCCAGGAGTGAAAGCAACACACACACCAAGGAATTGTGGGTAAGGAGAAAATGAGAGTGTGCTAATGATTGGATGCAGACAAGCAATGAGTAATTCCAGAGCTCACAGTTAAACAAACTGCTTGTGGCACTAATACGTGTGCCCAATTACCAATTCAGAAAGAAAATAAAAAGCAGTTTCAGTAGAGTCAGGGTGGGAAATCTCCAATTAGCACCAATTAGTGAAGTTGCTTCCTAGAATGGAATTCTGGGGACATTAAAAAACAAAATTCTCCCAGAATGCCTGATGGAAGCATTTCTTTATCAGGTGGTGAAACTCCTAAAGTATAACTTGATGAGGATTTGTGCCTGAGGGATGTGAACACAGACACGAGTTGGAACTTGCCTGCTCGATTTGACTGGTCAATCATGGGCTGTACTATTCTTCTTCTGGCATTAATAAACCTGAAATAGAATAGAGACGGCCAGTCAGCAAATGCAATTTGTGTGCTCCATGAACACCTTCGCACGCTGCGGAGAATACAGTACAGTCAAACATCTACCAAAAATTATCTTTTTAATTTGAAGGCAAGTTTTCCTCTCCATGTTCAAAAATAGCTGACTGGATCATCTCCCCTGTCATCTCATAACCAAGTTGAGGCTGACTTGCTAAAAACAAGTTACTCAGGAAGAGAAAAAAGTTTTCCCTGCGAAAACTTGTATTAATTTGCAACTGTGCTGCCTCTTGAACAAGTTGCAATCTGGTTAAAGTTCACAGGCTGGAAGATTTTCCCCTTTTCCCTAAACTGCATCATAGGGAGACCCTGCTTCCCCTTGCAGCTGGTCATAAATGGAGACCAGGCTCTGCACTCGGCTTTCACAAGGTATTGTTAGGTCAGCAAAGCCATCAATTAGGCTGTCTGAAGTTTTATCACCAACACAGCAGTAATAAGTGCTGGCCAGAAAGACTTCTGCTCTTCGGCAACTCCTGCAGTTTAAGCCTGTAAAGTTAGGGGTCATTTAGAGGTCAGTGCCAGCTGGGGGCGGCCTTTCCAGTCTAAGCTGGGACACCCAGGGCAGGGATAAAGGTAACTGCCAACCATAAACCCAGCCACCTTTCAACCCACTAGAAAGACAGAGCCTCAGGTACACATGGTTGATATTAGAGACTAAGAAACATTTTCAAATCAGGTGGTGGCTGAATCACAGGAATGTAAAGGAGAAGCAGTTATTTCGTCTAGAAGCCTGGATCTAATTTTGTTGGAAATCCAAAAATAAGTGCCTACTTCATGTTACTTTAATGTTTAATAATGCCCATCAAATATTCATGTACAAACAGAGTAAGATGATAAGAAATCTCCTTTATTTCTCCAAATTTAATAAAAACAAACCAATTTTCTACCATTTGTGAGTTACCCCTGTCCCTGTGCATTTAATGACATGCATTCCCCACACACTTGAGCTGATGCACAAGATTCACTGGCTGTGCATTTTCAGGGGGGCACACGGAAGGAGGGGGTTGCCTAGCCTATAGCTAGCTGTTCCTTCAAAACAGAACCATGGATGATCTTTCCCAGTATTGTTGTTCAGCCACCAAGTCGTGTCTTACTTTGCAACCCCATGGACCGTAGCACACCAAGCTCCCCTGTCCTTCACTATCTCCTGGAGTTTGCTCATTCCCAGTATTCCCAGTTTCAAATCTTAAGTGCAGGGGGACCTCATGATTAATGAGTTCGCATGGGGACACAGTCAGGAACTGAAAACTCCTTCTTTGAAATTAGCCGGGAAAATTCTAGTGTGTGTTGGCAGCTCTGTGCTCCTATGGTGTTGAAGTCCCTTTTGCGGAGGACAGCAGCTCACACCAGTTTAGGCCTCCTGTGAGCACTCCGGTGGGAATACAATTAGACTGAAGAAAAATAGCCAGGAGAAAACCAAAGGAGTCTTTTGCATAAGGCGTTTGTTTGGCAAACAATGCACTTCTTTATTACTTAAGAATGTGTAGCTCAGGTTGTCAAAAATGTCACACCCCCTCAGGTTTGGGGAAGTAAGGGACAGGTTTTGTGAGGTGACAACAAAAAGAAGAGAGTGGAAATTATATTTATTCCCTCCAGGCACTTTTAAGTGTTGCTGAGGAATAGCTGATCAGATAGATCACAAAGCCTTTTAGAAGTACCCCTCAAATCTTGGTGGTCTACTCTTGCCCTCTCTGCTCTTACTGGGACCAAGGATGACTGACCTGAGAGTTGCACCAGAAAACTCCTTTCATCAGCTCAGATTAAGACCCATTGAGATGCTCAGAAGAGTGGGAGAAACCTTTCCTCTCCTCCTTGAAGTTTCTAATGGAGGACACACATGGCAGGGTTTTCACCTCTTACGTGCTACTAATCCCGGTTTTGTTTTTTCCTATAGAGCAACTCTTTAGGTAAAACGAACTGCTATTTTTTCCCTTTTTCATTTCACCCTTTTACTCTTTTATTATTTACATCTGGAGGTTGTTCCCTTCTTTATGTCTTTCTCACCAGTTCCCCCAAACACTCCCTTCCTCACAGAGTTGCAAGGCATCATGGTCCTCAGTTCTCAGCAGGAGAACTCCACACTGTCTTCAAACAAATAATTACAGGGAAGGTTAGAGGTTCACTCAAAGGTCATTTCTTTGGATACTCGTCAGAATGTTTACATTAGTAAAAACGGGGTCCGCTCAAAAGGTTGTTCAATGGGGGATCCACAACAATGCAGAACATTAAAGAAGCATTCCGTGTGCTCGCAGGTCTTTATAGAAGTGCTGAACTTGGAAATGCCACTCCAGTATTACATTTTCAACTAGTTACCATGGCATGGACTGGATGTTCACTAGCAGTTATGGCGATGGCCTTTCTTTGCCCAGTTCTGCTAAACAAATAGGCAGAGAGGCCTCTGAAGGTTTTCACTAGATCTTCTTACAACAGGTCATAGAGATTTTGCTTTTTTCACTAGGGTTTCTCTGAACTGTTGTTCTCAAACAATGTTTGTGAACCATAGTGCTATATCTTGCCAGATTCCTGATTCTACCACATTCTTTCAAATCACACAGAATTTGTAAAACATATGGGTCCCAATTTTTCGGAACTCTTTTTAACATACAACTCTTGCCAACTGTCAGCTCCCCTGATCCTAGGCTATCTTATGAACACGATAGATGTCATTATTAAAATTAACAATTAATAAGCTGACTGTAAGAACACTTCAACACTCAAAAATTAAATTACTCCCACTGCACAGATGATCCATAGGCCACTCTTAGAAAATACACCCAATGTGCATAAAATGAAGCCATTTAATTATAGACTTACAAAAATCAAACTAGGAGTATTTTTTTTTTATTTCTTTATGTGAAATTTCCAAATGTGGTCTTTCCCCAAAATTACATGACATGAAAGTTTTTTCCACCTTCTCTGATCTGTATTTTAAGATGAAGTTATTCAGTGCTCAAGCAATAAGCAGAATATCAAGTTTTGATCTACTTAAAATTTGAAGTCTAAGTTGAAAATTGCCTGATCTTCTATCTTACAAGGTCCAAGCTCCATTCATATGGAAAAATGCAACTCACTGGTTCAAAGACAAAAGACATCTTAAAAGACTCAAAAAGGTTTCTTGGATATTAAATGGGTCTTACAAAATAACATTTTGATGAGTTAAGTGTAAATGAATCAGACACATATGGATTAAGTTATCCTTGAATTTCACACGGGTTTAAAAACTAAGGGGAAAAGAGGGTGTTGGCAAAAACATTTTGGACTTTGCCAAACCCAAAACATTTGAAAAATTGCTGAAGACATCCAACTAACCAAAATGCAGCAAGCTGCACCCAACTTTAATGAAAACCCCCACAAGTTATTTCCAATCCAAAGACTGTTAGGTTTTTCATCTGTATCTGATATTAAAAAATGCTCTAAATTGTAATGTCATCCCAGAATGATTTTGAAGTTGAGGACACATACTTTTCTATTGGTATAACTATTTAACCCGAAATCACAAAGTCTTCTTAGATATTAAATAGCTCTTAAAAACATTCTGAAGTTTGTATAACTTGCATGTAAAATGTGCCACATATGATAAATGCCATAAATAAAATGTGCTAGTAAGCCTAGTGCCTTATCCAGATTTCACTTTAAAAAAATTCATTAGCCTCATTGTGACTTTTTAAGGGCTAGAGATAATTCCATTAGCGACTCCCTAGGGAATGAGTACCCTAAAATACACGACTTCTATTGATCTGTGTTGAACACAAAGTTAGTATACAGGCTCATGCAAAAGCTTTGGAGAGGATCTACTAAGACTATCTACTTTCTCACTAAATTTTATCAAAATAGAAAATGCATTAGTATGTGTGATCCTTAAAAATTATATACTTAGACGGTTAGCTTAAAAATAAACTTAATTATAGAAATAAATTCAATGACTTTCCAAGAATCATGAGGCCTTTTTGAGTCAACTTAGAGTGAATATATATATAGATATGTGTATGTATGTGTATGTGTGCATGTATAAGTCTGTTTAGGCTAAGCCATGTCCGACTCTTTGAAACCCCATGGACTGTAGCCCGCCAGGCTCCTCCATCTATGGGATTTCCGAGGCAAGAATGCTGGAGTTGGCTGACATTTCCTTCTTCAGGGGATCTTCCCAATCCAGGGATCAAACGATCAAACCTGTGTCTTCTGCCCTGGCAGGTGGATTCTTTTATATATAAAAAGAATAAACCCAAGAGAGGAAAATATCATTGAAATCTCATCTTCTCTTTTTGGAGAGAGGTCTTCTGGAGACCTCTCCCACATCCTCACCTTAATCCCCCACAAAAAAAGCCAAACTTTTCTGTCAATGAAATCTGACCATGGTGATTTTCTTTTTAAAGTGTGTTCACTCCCAAGCATATTTCAGACTGATAGAAGTAGACTTAGGTATCTTTCCAGATTGTTGGTTGATTCCTTTTCCTTTCTTTTTCTCCCTCTTTTTTAAATGGCTGATAAATCCCTCTTTCTGGTTCACTAACTTCATTCCCCACCTGGTAACCCATTCCTTTTGGAAACATTCCTTTAGAATGCTAAATGTTAGAAAGTATAGGCCTCCATGGAGTCAGCTGGAAAGATGCCAGCCCTGAACCTCTGAGGAGGAATCAAGAATCCCTGGAAGTGAAGATTTTGCATGGATTGGTCTGGTCAAAGCAGCAGAGGTAGAACTGCTGAAGAGAGATCAGATCAATTTGGAAGAGGTATTGTCCAAATACCTTGGTGATTGGGGACCTTTTGAAAAATGAAAAACCTGTTTCTTCACTTTTCCCAGCCACAGAACTCATCAGCGAAGGTGCTTATTCACAAAGCTTGCTACTGGTTGGGATTTGCAACAGTGAAGTCTCAATCAGGGCAAGTCCGTTATTAAGTCTCTTCAACTCTTCTTAGTTCATGAAGAAAGCGTGTCTTTTTCTGTGCTGCAGTTATGGCTAAGAGCAGGGTTTTCTCAGTGAGATATACTGAAAAGGTAGAATCAGTGAATTAAGCAGATTTAATGCCTTTGAATGTGTACTCCAACACACAGATGACTGAGTCATGTCTCAAACCGGCATTTTTCACGGGTGGCCAGATAGTGGGTCTTTTCTCCCAGACAATTGTGAGCAAAGTAAGGTAAACGAATGAGATTCATGGGTTATTTAGGGATACAGTTATGGTTCATGATCAATTTCCCAGAGCTACAGCTTGATTTTTAATTTGATAGAGGTGAGATTGGTCTACTGGAGATGCAGGTTTGATCCCTGGGTCGAGAAGATCCCCTGGGGAAAGAAATGGCAACCCACTCCAGTACTCTTGCCTGGGAAATTCCATGGACAGAGGAGCCTGGTGGGCTACAGTCCATGGGGTTGCAAAGAGTCAGACACCACTTAGTGACTGAGCACACACACAGGTTAGTCTACAGCTCTCCAAACACCATGAACTAACACTTCTAAGTTTACAGTATGAGAACATGATATTAATCTGGACTCACACACCTTTTGTAACTTGACGAATATGCCTTGAGTAGTGGAGTGTTTATGCTGACATGAAAAGCCCTGAGCAAAAAGTAGGTGATGCTTATCTTTTGACAGCCTTCTACTGTGGTTTTCCAGAATCATTTCTTTTATCTAACTCTTCCTTCAAGATAGGAGGGCTCACATAGGTTCTTTACTAAAATACCCTACTTTGGGTGGTAAACCCTTCTCAGATATTGTTCCATATTCCCGACTTCTCTGTAGAGCAAAGTGATGAACAGCATAGGAACGTATTTTCTGCACTTTCCTGGCTGTGTCACCTTGGGCAAGTCTATGTAAACTTCCAAGATTCCATTTGATTCCTATCTATAAGCTGGGGTGATAGTTGAGCTCAGATCATTTTGAGGATTAAGGGGGGTATTGCTTGTTACATCTTTGTGCGACAGTACCTGGCACATAGTAAAGGCTTGTTAAATGTTAACTTACATTCAAAATGCATCTATACAATGTCCCCTCCTAAAGAGCTCTGTTCTCTTACAGGTAATAATTAACACCAGGTGGGTTATTATAAACAAACCCAAGCTGATTGATAAGAGGATAATAATGTAAGGTAGCATGTGTTCATGCCATGTGGGGTCTTCCCAGAGATTACAGCTAATCCAAGTGTATAATGTCACGGTGGGGATTTTAGACACTGGAGTGGGTGTCTGCTGGGGGGCAGGGTAATGGGGTGAGCTATTTTGGAATCACTCTCTTAACTATTCTTTGGATCCTTGCAACTCTGTGCTCCATGGACCAACCATATCAACTTCAACTCAAGCTCGTTAGAGCTACAGAGATAAGTGGTCCCTACCCTGGCACTTCCCAGGTAGCGCTAGTGGTAAAGAACCCATCTGCCCGTCCCTGAGTTGGGAAGATCCTCTGCAGGAGGGCACAGCAGCCCACCCCAATATTCTTGCCTGGAGAATCCCACGGGCAGAGGAGCCTGGTGGTCTACAATCCACAGGGTTGCAAAGAGTCAGACACGACTGAAGAGACTTCACATGCACACACCCTGGCACTAACGAATCTGAATCAATATTCTAAAATATTTCCAGGTGACACATGCACATTTAAATTTGAGAATTCCTGCTCTAGGTCACATACCAAATACATGATCCAGTACTCTTACTAAGAATAGAAACTTGCAAAGATCAAGTTGTTTTTTTTTTTTTGCAAAGATCAAGTTGTAATCAAGAACCGTAGCTGTGAATATGCACATACTTTCTCTTTAGGTATCTCAGATCTAAACAGTCCTTTAATCACTTGTTTTAGGCAACAAACAATTTAGAGTAACTTAATACCTTTCATTCCGTCAGTACCTCCGACAGGAAAATTTGGACTGATAAAGTGTTTTTGTGGAAACTGTTCTCTCTCAGGAATGGATAGCAGGGAATGGCAGGTTTCTATTTTTATTTCATGTAGTTCTGCACTGTTTGAGTTTTTAATAATAAGTTTGATTGTTTTTATAATTTAAAAAATCTTTAGAATGACCTGGAGAATTTGGCATCCTATTCAACTCAGGCTTACATGGCCAATAGTAGAGACTTTTTAATAAAAGTAGTTGAGAAATTCCTTGAAGATAGGGAATTATCTTTTATTTTCTTTATAGTACTGAGGAACAATAATCACTATTCCGTAAGTATAATCACACTCGATAACAAAACATCCCAGCAGGTTATGATTTTGAAGCACTGTTACTCTCTCAGAACACCATCAGATTATTCATATGTGGCTATTTATCATGTACTATAAAAGTGATCTTTCAAAGCTACTTGAAAGCAAGGGAGGAGAAAATACGCAAACTTCCTTAGCTATTCATATCTAGAATCTATCCTCTTAAAGATAAAATACTAAGTCAATAGACATAAGTTGTAGTGTATTACCTCATTCTGTACATGATTTATTGCAGATGGAAATCAACTAGAAACTGAATTACTTTGAAAGTTTTACTACTGACATTAAAATTCCAGATCTGTATACCTATACTCCTCATAGTGCTTCTGAAAACAATTCTTTGCAGACACTGAAGATATATCTATAACTTTATTCAGTTCTATCGGCATAAAAAAAACTGGAGTAATCATCTTCAAAATGTCCTATTATGAAGTCCCTGTTCCTCTATCTGAATCCTATTGCCTGACTGGGCTTCGAAAAAAATCAACCAGTCACTTGACAATCAGTTACACACATTTTAGCCGGTTCTCATCATGTTCCTAGCCACTTACTAATTCATGCTAACAGGAGGAGATCCTTACAAATCTAGCATTTCTTTAGCTTTCAAGACCCCCTTTGATTGGAGTATTAATTCTCTATCTCAGTGGAAGCCACCTGAGCATTAACTTGCCAAAAACGTACCAAGCTGTTTAACAATTATGTATCAGCTATGTTTGAGGAGATCAAGGTGTGCTCATGCCCTATGCTATGGATATCTCTCTGATTAGCTTGTCATCTGCTCGGAAGAAGATGTAGGCGGATTCTCCCATACAGTCTAGCAGGCCAGCTGTTAGCTGCCTGTCAAGCCCTCAAGTGGACAAGTAGTCCAGGAGCAAAAATGTCACTCCTTTGATCTGGCAAGGAGCAGCTGCTGATTTATAGAGTAGGACTTTGTTCTTCCGTTCTATTTTACTTTCTTTCCTAAGGCAGAACCACAAAATCCAGGAGAAAAAAAAAAAGTGCCGTTCCCAGCAACATCAACAAGCTCTGACAACTGCAACAGGGTTTTTCTTGGCCCGAACAAAGCTCTCAGGCATCTCCTTTGACGCTCACCTTCTCCCCCACCGCCCGTCCCCCCTCCCCACCATTTTTTGCAATGCGGTAGTTATTGTTTAATTCAGCTTCTGTAAATGGAATGGACTGTGGCCAGCAAGCCTGGGGCATAAACACACCTGTATGAAAGGAGCCTTATTGTAGCAACCATCTACAAGCAAGCTCGCATGAACCACACGTTCCTGAGTTCAGAAAGAACGCTCCATTTTTTCTGACAGCAAATTTTACCCTAAGTGAGTTTCTACTTTTGTTGCCACCAACCTGTGCTGACCACATATGAACTGTTTCCTCTTCAATGGCATTACACTCTTTAAATCCAAGAGAAAAAGGGATTCACTTTTTTAAATCTGTGAGCAAACAGATCCATCAAAAATGTTTATTCACTGTCTACAATATCAATCATTAAGCCTTGAATTAAACAACATCCAGAAAGGCTTTTGCAAATGCAGTATCAAAGATGCCATAATGTTGATTTCGTTACCACTGATTTATACTGACACAGGCTTCCCTGAGTAATATATAAGGAAAAAAATCCACAACAAAATCTCCATAAGCCATATGCATCGCCTTGCTAAGAATTAAACTGGTTTCAAACGCACGATCCTGTTCTCAGTGGATACATCTGTCACGTCAGAGATGCCCTGTCAACCAAGTGGGACAGGAAACAATGTGGCCTTGAGATAAACTGTGAGAAGTCATTAACCATATGCAAGTATATATATGTACATGTGTGTATACACATATATGTATGTGTATGTGTGTATAAACATACACATATCAGGTAATAAACTTTGCAGAGATTAACACCTGGCTAAGTTTCCTGTGCGGCTGCTGGAAGGAAGGGTAAGAAGGGTTATCAACTCTAGGATATGTAGACATATAACCACATAGGTCAAAGACAGAAATTTTGTGAGTGGCGGGAATGCTGAAAACAAAGGAGAAAAGAATGGCTGTTTAAACATCCTTTTTTGCCATCACACCATGTTCTAGTGTTTGCTCTCTTTTCCCCTTTCTCACTTTCACCAGGATGAACAGACTTTTTTCAAAACCTCGTTCCTTGCTCTATCCTATGTTCCTCTTTGGTCAGTCAACAGTTACTCAGGGCGCACCTCTTCAGTATTCAGAGGATTATCCTAGTAGAGCTTTCTCTGGGACTGTGTACATGTCCCAGGGAGAGACTGGGTTCTGGGGGAAGGGAAGATAGAGGGTAGGAAGGGCAGCAAGGTATAAAGAAGCAGGGATTCCGTATGGCCTATTTTCATCCTTTTTCAGTTCCAAAAAATTTAGAATGAATAATTTTTAAGGTCCATAGTAACCTGTACATGCATCACACACTGATAACTTCGATGCACTATATCTAACAAAAGACAAGTTTAATGACAAAATATGACAAGGTCATATATAGTAAGAAATTATATATAATATGAAAATATATAATTATATGACTCTCTCTGTGTCCACATATATATTTAAAATTTTGAAAATGCAACTTATGCCTTTAAAGAATTTTACTCTTCACAACTACAGAAACAAATTGAAAAGCACAGTTTGAGAGTACATCACAATCCTAAATAAACATGGTCCACACTCAGTAAATAAATGTGATGGGGTCAAAAGAGAAGTCAGAAGTCAAGTTAATCATCAGCTTCTTGGAGGAGGGAAGTTGGACCAGAGTAAAACAGTATAGATTATTGAGAAAGAAGGAAATAGGGAAATGGTGTGTGTGAAGACAATGAAGTAGACTAAGGCCCAATGTGTGCAAGGGAGAGTGCAGGCACTGAATTCTGACAGGCTTCTGGTTTTGGTCTGGAAAACACAACCACAGTTAACATACAAGCTAGGGGGGGCACCTTTATTTTTTCAGCTTTATTGAGATACAACTGATATATAACATTGTATAAGTCTGACATCAAGATCGCTTGGAGAAATATCAACGATGTCAGATATCCAGATGATACCACTTTAATAGCAGAAAGGGAAGAGGAACTAAAGAGCCTCTTGATGAGTGTGAAAGAGGAGAGTGAAAAATCTGGCTTAAAACTCAGCATTTAAAAACTAAGATCATGTCATCCAGTTCCATCATCATGGCAAGTAGACGGGGGAAAAGTGGAAATAGTGACTTGGGCTCCAAAAATCACTGCAGATGGTGACTACAGCCATGAAATTAAAAGACACTTGCTCCTTGGAAGAAAAGCTAGACAGCACATTAAAAAACAGAGACACCACTTTGCCACCAAAGGTCTGACATAGTCAAACCTTCCCTGACATAGTCAAAGCTATGGTTTTTCCAGTAGTCATGTATGAATGTGGGAGTTGGACCATATAAAGAAGGTTGAGCACCAAAGAATTTATGCTTTCAAATTGCAGCACTGGAGAAGACTCTTGAGAATCCCTTGGATAGCAAGGTGATCAAACCAGTCAATCCTAAAGGAAATCAACACTGAATATTCATTGGAAGGACTGATCCTGAAGCTCCAATACTTTGGCCACCTGATGTGAAGAGCTGACTCATTTGCAAAGACCCTGATACTGGGAAAGATTGAAGCCAGGAGGAGAAGGTGGTGACGGAGGATGAGATAGTTGGATGGCATCACTGAGTCAATGGATGAGTCTGAGCAAACTGCGGGAGATAGTGAAAGACAGGAAACCTGGGCATGCTGCAGTCCATGGGGTCGCAAAGAGTTGGACACAACTGAGTGACTGAACAAGTTTGGCATGTAATACTGTATAAACTTAAGGTAGTGTTTATTTGACATATTTATATTACAAAATGACTATCTGACACCTCCATCACATCACATAATTACCATTTCTTTCTCATGGCAAGAACATTTAAGATCTATTCTCTTAGCAACTTTCAAATACATAACATAGGACTGTTAGTTATCATCACCAGGCTGTGCGTTGGACTTCTAGAACTTTCTCATCTTGAAGCTTGAAGGTTGCAACCTTTGACCAATATTTCCCTATTTCCCCCACCCAGGTGGAAGTTCTTGAGTAACAAATTGAACCTCTCAAATTCCTAAAGAGTAGAATGATAAAATATGGTGCTTGAGGAAAATCTATTCTAAGGGCTACATATAAACTGATGAGATGCAAGAAGCTAAACGGTAGAAAGCTGTTACATTCCAAGCAGAAGAGGGAAATGTATACTCAGACTAAGTTGGTAGAAATACAAAAGAAGTGGGACATGTGGCTTGGAGAACTGCTGATGAATTGTGCTTAGATGGCAAAGAAGAGATACAAATAGAAATGATATTATAAGAGGATAAACTTGAGAATCTATGTCTGGTATGCTATAGTATTCATTTGATAAAAATTGGAAAATTTCAGAGGAATTCCTACTTGTTATGGCAAGGGGGTGCAAACTCAATTTTCTAAAAGTTACCTTTGAGTTGACGATGGGACTTTCAGGCTGAGAAACTAGGCAGGCCACTCAAGATAAAGGACAAAAAAAGAGTGAATGGTTGGAAAGAAGCGACTTTAACTTCAAAACCCTCTCGTTTCTTCAAAACTCCAAAACTAGATGACTATTTCAGACTGTGGCAACAAGTATAATAAAGTGCTGCAGGTGTACTAAGTCGCTTTAGTCTGACTCTTGGTGACTCTATGAATCATAGCCCTCCAGGCTCCTCTATCCGTGGGATTCTCCAGGCAAGAATACTGGACTGGGTTGTCACACCCTCCTCCAGGGGATCTTCCCAATCCAGGGATAGAGCTCCCGTCTCTTACGTCTCCTGCATTGACAGGCGGGTTTCTTTACCGCTAGCACTACCTGGGAAGCCCAATAAACTGCCTACCTAGTTCCAAAAATTACTTCCTCTTCCTATATGCTCCAGACTTTATGAAGCCCTTTACCTAACTATTTCTGGTCAAGTTAATTGTCAGTAAAAGCCTTTATTCCTATTAGGTCCAGCTTGCTGGTTTTTCTTTTAATTCTGAGATAATCTGTGTGATTGGAGGCTGATGGTGATATGTCCCTGGCACACGGTGTACACTTCATACTTAGTGGAATTTACAAAAGAGTTTTAAAAATCTGAAATAGGAAAAATATACAGAAGATGGTGTTTTTAAGTAAGAGTGGTAAGACAATCAAGGGTGGGTTTTCTCCAGGTGGTGACAATTTAGAAGAGAATTGATAGTACAAAGTGCTACACTGAAAAGGGACTCCATTAAGTGTGATGGCTTCCAAATTGTGTCCTCCTTTCAAACCATATTTTTCTTTTTAAATGGGCTTTTAAAGTGAAAAATATAGCACTTCACCCAAAATGGTGTGGAAACAAATGGTTCTCAAGTCTCTATTCTTCAACTCAGGCCAAACCACCCCAACACCAACAATCTAAAGCCACTTGGTGTTTGGCAGGAAGGGGCTTGCATGAGAATGTCCCCATGGTCCTTTCATTTGTCTGTAGGGCTCCTTTTTCTAAAGCAGCAGGGGAGACCTCAGAGACCAGCATGGCAAGCCAGGAGTGTTTGTACGGGCCAGCCTCTTATCCTTCTTCCAACTCTCCTGCTGGTTTAAAAGAAAGAATGTGGCAGAAGACACATTTGGAAGGTGGCAACATTCTTAGGGCCCTTTATCAATACCACTGCTTTCTTTAAATTGTAGCTTGGTCTCTTGTTTGAGAGGCTGAGATTTTAGCACTTTTAAAGGGAACCATAAGTGAGAAATCTCCTAGGTGTTAAGCTTTAGAGTGGCTTCAGCCCAAAATCCGAAAAAAAAAAAAAAAAAAAAGAGAGAGAGAGAGATTAAAACACAGAAAGTCAAGTAATATTAAAAGAAAGATCTAACAAACAAAGTATTATAAATATGTATATAGGGGACAGTCTTTCTGTTTAAACCATGCTATTTAACCAGTTTATACTGGCCTCTAGTTCAGGTGCCAAAGGGGGGGAAAAAATCAAAGATTTGTAAAATTTCAAAGTCACTTTAAATAAACTATATTTCTAATAGCTACACACCTAACAATAATTTTTTAAAAAATATTATGAAAACATATCCCATTATGTCAAGAGGCAAAAAAAAGTCTATTCATAAATACATGACTTAATAATGTCCTCACATTTATGATGGTCAGACATCAAAGATCAAATTCCAAATAAAATTTCTTGACTGCCTTTCCTTATAACAAATTAAACATCTTTTTACTTTGATTTGCAGCTGGGTAGCATTCTGTATCTTCTTCAGAGATGTTATATACAGTCTTCCCAATGTGACGGTATTATTACCCACAAAATTTTTAGCATCATCCCGTAATCATAAAAGACATAAAATATATCTTTATAAATCACAAGAGACTTAGCAAACCAGCAGTTATGCCACATCTGCTTTAGTCCTTAAATATTTTAGCTTTAGAGGGTTAGTTAGTGGATTTCTTTCCCTCGAACTGCAGAGAAATAAAGACATCAACCTTTGATTCCCGTATTCCACACACAGCTACAGTCACCAATAGACAAAGAAGCAATCACTGTGTACTGCAATCTGAAAGGAATTTTTTGCATATTCACATCTCACATTTATCAGAATTCCCTAAAATGGCTTAACTATTAGAAATAGAAATGATAGCATTTGAATTATCTCCATTTTCATAGTAAAGATAAAATAACACAAAAATAATTTAATTTAGAAATTGGTTTAACTGCTATACAGGTATGTACATATAAACAAAAAGACAATTAGTAAGTATAAAGTTAATATGCCAACTAACTAGGAACATACTATTTCTTCTGTCTTTGGGGCATCTCTCTACCAGGGCTGTCTGGTAAACACACCCTTCAAAATTCTTATCAGAGAATATCTTTTTGAGATAACTTCCCAGATTCCATGGTTTGAGTAAGAAGCACTTCTTCAGTCATTAGTACCTAGTTCACAGACCCATCACAGCATCTATTCAATACTATAATCATAATGTATGTATCTAGCTTCCCACCAGGTAGTCTCAGAGGCCAGGGCCACATCTTAATTCTATGTTACTGAAAGCATGTCAAGCATACAGTACATCTTCAGTAAAATGTATGGTGAAGGGCTAACCAAATGGCAATGAAAATAGGGTTCCTCTGTCTTGGAAATAATGTCAAATTGAGAATGGGAGAGCCCAGAGGAATTTTCTTGTCCTCATTTTGCAAGTGGCTGAATAGCTGAAGCCCTGATGAAATGACAGCATATTAAAAAACAGAGACATTACTTTGTCCACAAAGGTCCGTCTAGTCAAGGCTATGGTTTTTCCAGTGGTCATGTATAGATGCGAGAGTTGGACTCTAAAGAAAGCTGAGTGCCAAAGAATTGATGCTTTTGAACTCTGGTGTTGGAGAAGGCTCTTGAGAGTCCCTTGGACTGCAAGGAGATCCAACCAGTCCATCCTAAAGGAGATCGGTCCTGGCTGTTCATTGGAAGGACTGATGCTGAAGCTGAAAATCCAATACTTTGGCCACCTGATGCAAAGAGCTGACTCATTTGAAAAGACCCTGATGCTGGGAAAGATTGAGGGCAGGAGGAGAAGGGGACAACAAAGGATGAGATGGTTGGATGGCATCACCAACTCAATGGACATGGGTTTAGGTGGACTCCAGGAGTTGGTGATGGACAGGGAGGCCTGGTGTGCTGCGATTCATGGGGTCGCAGAGTCGGACACGACTGAGCGACTGAACTAAACTGAACTGATGAAATGATTTTTCCTAGAATGGGGCAGAGCTAAGGTGGGAAATAACTCTGGCTTCCTGTCTCTGGGTAGTGATCTTTGCACTCAGAAATAACTAAAGATACAGACTAGAGGCATTGGTTTAAAGGTGTGACTCCATCTGGCTTTACGGATGCCAGGCAAATCTTGGGTACAGGGGTGAAGGAAGAGAAGGACTTGACTTGGCAGAAAGTGGGCATCAGACTTTTCTAAGCTGGGTAACACTGGGGAATGATAAGTCCAGGTGCTGGAGAGGGAAGAATAAGCTGGGAGTAATGGGAACTGAGGTCAATGGAATATTATGGTGTGCGTGTGTTTTGGGATAGATGAATAGTAAGTGGAAAGTGAAGAAGAAGGAAGGAAAGAAGAATAGAAAGCTTTCTTAAAAAAATCCCCCCCCCACCCGATTGTACTCTGAACGACCCTGGTGTCAATCCTGCGATGTTTCTCCAAAACAAAGATGGTAAGTCAAAGTGTGGTAGGGAACCAGCACTAAAGGAAACAAAGAAAGCCAAAGTGTTAGTCGCTCAGTCGTGTCCAACTCTTGCAACCCCATGGACTGTAGCCCACCGGGCTCCTCTGTCCATGGGCTTTCCCAGGCAAGAATACTGGAGTGAGTTGCCATTCCCTTCTCCAAGGATCTTCCCAACCCAGGGATCAATTCCGGGTCTCCCACATTGTAGGCAGATTCTTTTACCACCTGAGCCACCAGGAAAGCCCAAACATATATTATAAATCTCTAAGAAGGCATGATAGTACAAATCAACCTTGGCTTCAGTTATTAAGATTTTGAGGGGCACTAGGGCTCCAAGGATTTGAAAAAAATTAAGGAGTATTTTTTTTAACCAAAATTGTGTTTTTAAATCATTTATGAATTTGAAAATAGGATTTCCATGTTCCTACTTCCCCAAGTCAGAGTCAAAGATAGAGAACCATCTGTAGGGCTCTTGTTTTATATCTTGTGCTTCATGTCCAACTCTTTGTGACTCCATGGACTCTAGCTCCATGGATAGGCTCTTTGTCCTTGGAATTTTCCAGCAAGAATACTGGAGTGGATTGCCATTTCATACTCCAAGGAATCTTCCCAACCCAGGGAT
Organism: Cervus canadensis; assembly: GCF_019320065.1. Classification (NCBI taxonomy): domain Eukaryota; kingdom Metazoa; phylum Chordata; class Mammalia; order Artiodactyla; family Cervidae; genus Cervus; species Cervus canadensis. The sequence continues at coordinate 29,778,159 of NC_057391.1, forward strand.
CAAACCCACATCTTTTGAGTCTCCTGCACTGGTTGGTGGATTCTTTACCACTGTGCTTTCTGGGAAGCCTGTTTTCTATCTTACCTGTTCACAACACCCCCTCCCAAGATTATTATAAAACCTGACTACTCCATTGCTCTTGGACCCCTAAAAATATGCAGGCTGAGAATGTTCTTTGAATTTCTCTATCTCAAAGATAGTCTGATCATTAGGAGATGATGCTAGGCTAGGATGTTTGCTCTAATTTTCACCTTTTCCTACTTTTCTCATATTTTCTTGCTCAATGAAACATTATAAAAAGCAACAACTATCATTGGGTATTTTGCTACATGTACCTAAAATTTCTGCTTCAAAAATGATTCAGAAACTGAAGACTAATCTTAAAACTAGGAGGGTTTTTTTTTTGGCAACACCCTCTGCATCTTTCATTAATGAGAACTAAAACTTGGGCTGTGGCCATCTAACTTTAGCATATCGACTACATGTGTTAGAGACTTCTGCATAGGGAGGGTGGAAGATGGGGAGGAGAGACAGAGTCAGAGACAAGGTGGTGGGGGGAGCAGGACGTTAAGGAAAGGCAGAAATGAGAAGGGAAAAGAGACAGGAAAAGAGGAGTGCTGCTTTGAATAAAGTACCTCACTGCACATCCAACGCTCCATCCTCCTCTCCCCTCCCAGCCCCCGCCCCCGCCAATTCTACTTTCTTGTTTACAGAGTGTACAAGTACAAAATCAGCTTTTACTTATAACTGTGTTAAACACCACCTGCCTGCCCTCTGAACCTCGCTGTCTCAGGATGAGGTCAGCCCGGTGAAGGGCTCCAGTTCTATAAGCAATCCTGTCATTCAGGCTAACAGCAGTGATTCACTCACAGGAGGCAAAAATGACTCAATTGTTGGGCTTATTGACTCCAGGGAGCACAGCTACTCTATCATTACCATGGAGTGCAAACACCCTGAGTTCTGTTTTGGTCCACTTAAAATTACTATTTGCTGTGAAGGATTGGCAAAGCAATTCTTAAAATGATGGGGGTGAAAGTCAGGCGAGCGGCATTATGGGCTTTTCCTTCCGTTTAAGCAGAAGTAAGCAGTACAGGACTCGTTCTGAGACTGACCCACTTATTTAACCTTTTGTTCACTTTGCTGTATTAACATATATTAACTGACTCTATAAGCCCTGGGGGGGATAACTACCTCATGACCAAATTACGGTTCCATTTTCATGGGTAACCTCTCCTTGGGTGGAAATTAAACCCCAACATAAATACATTGTCAGTCCATACAGAATTGAGGAGAGATGCCCACAAACAAATGCCGAACGCCCGTCCTGCAAAGACCACAGCAACCACGGAGAGGTTTGGTAAACTCGACACTAGAGGAACTATTTGAAAAACCAAATAAATTTAATTAAATAAGTTACAAAATTATTTTCCCGTCTCTTATCTACTCCCCTTGGTTAATATCCATGACATACTGATGTTGCATAATTGCTCTTATGGAATGCTGCAGCTCTGAGCCATAATGAGCTGCCTTTGCACAAAGGCAGCAAAAGTGGTTTCCCTACAGAGTTATCTTCTCAATTATTTATACTTGCAACACTTTCACATAATGGCAGTTTTAAAATCAAACAAACAAAGCAAACCGTACAATAAAGGAAGGAGACTAGAAGGTGCAGGGACCTTTTCTTTCCTTTTTGAACACCAGAAAGGAGAGACAGGCCACAGCAACTCAGCTGAATTTGGTTTCTTGAAAAGTCTCGGGGGCCTTGCAACCAGATGACATCAAAGCATTTGAGATTGCCACCTAGGTGAGGGATTAGACACACTCTGCATACCTGCCTTCCTTTTAATCTCTCATATCCAAATATATAAAGGAATTCAAACTTAATTTTTGCCTTTTACAAGTTGGCCTTGAAAATTCCTAATCAGAAAACTTGACCCCCTACTCTCCGTTCCTAAAAAAAAAAAAAAAAGGTGCTCAACTGTCAAAATGATGTCAATGTAAACAGAAAATGGCTGTGTATGTCATAGTGGTCCCCCAGGCAGCAGAGGGGCTGGCCAGTTTTAATGCTGCTTATTTCCACTGTCCATACCTGCCTTTGGTTAATCAGTCAAAAACTTACATACAAAAACGCTACTTTACAGTTCTACTATATACAGATATACAAAATAAGATAAAGGGTGTATTTAAACATTATGGCAAAACTATCATAATATTTAATTTGGGGATCTCTTTGATATGAGGTGTTACCACTGCTATGAAGTTTAAACTTACTTTGTTCTTAGCACTTAGCTTAGTCGACCATTCAGAGTAGGTACTCAATAGGTATTAGCCCAGTTATATTTCCAAGTTAATCTATAGATGTGCTTGAAGAGCTTGTATTTTAAGAAATTAAAAGTCAAATTTTGACCAGACATACATTTTGGATTTGTACAAAAATCTACATTTTAAGATTCTCCATTAAACAGGCAAAGATGCCAGCCTTTAGGAGGTAGTTACTACCTTCATTTGAAGAGATATTCCTCATCATATAATGGCCGGTCATACATCTGCGATTGAAGATATTTACCATCAACACCAGTGAGATACAACTTTTATATCACCTATCAGCCAGATCCAAAGAACAAACTCATAAAGCAACTATTTCCTTAAACTCCCACAGAGAAAGATTATAAAGACACAGTAAAAATAACAATTTTAAAAACCTCAAAATTTGTTTCTTGCAATATGCTTATATGCACACACTGAATTTACAAACACACACACACACACACACACATATATATTTGCTTTTCATTAATGTACCTTACATAACTTGTGACTTTAAATCTCTTCTTTTTACACAGTTCTTAAAAAATTAAGATATTCCCCCCACCACCCCAAACGCACAGGTACTACTATGAAAGGTCAGAAAGAAAAAAATACACCGTGCTGAAAGGAAATTAGACCATTATCCATAACCCACCCGAGGACAGGCTGTGGGTGAGGTTGTCAGAGGGAAGCAGCTGGGGCTAAGTGGGGATCCACCATCTTATTTCGCTCCACCCCCAGGAATCTAATGAACCAAATATCATATTGCAGGCACTTGCTGGTTCTTACAGCTCCTCTTAGCCAGGGAGAGCTAAGAACGAACCGTATTTTTCGGCTACTTCCTTTCGTTCTGCCGCTCTTACCTTCAGTGTCAAATTGTTTAGTGGTGTGGTGGAAGCTGAAAGATTTGGGCCCAATTCTACTTCTCAATGTAAAACTATAGTCTATTATTTGGGCTTCTAGCAGCACTAGACACCTTGAACACTGAAGCACGATCTTTCTAGGTGAGTGCATGTGTGCTTATGGACTGGACAAAAGACAAAGGGGAATATATGGAGAACGCAGACAATGGTGAGAAAACTCTTGAGCCAGAAGATTAAAAACAGAATCCTGGTACAGGCAAATATAAACCTGAGTAAACTTTGATTTAAGGCTTCCCTGGTGGCTCAGACAGTAAAGAATCTGCCTGCAATGCAGGAGACCCGGGTTCAATCCCTGGGTCCGGAAGATCCCCTGGAGAAGGGAATGGCAACCCACTTCAGTATTCTTGCCTGGAGAATGCTGTGGACAGAGGAGCCTGGTGGGCTACAGTCCACGGGGTCACAAAATGTCAAACATGATTGAGCAACTAGCACTTTCAAACTTTGATGTACTGCAAGTATGTCCGATGTTACGCGTAATATAAATTGGGAAAGGAATACGTCAAGGCTGTAAATTGTCACCCTGCTTATTTAACTTATATGTAGAGTACATCATGTGAAATGCCAGGCTGGATGAAGCACAAGCTGGAATCAAGTTTGCAGGGAGAAATATCAACTTTAGATATGCAGATGACACCACCCTTATGGCAGAAAGTGAAGAGGAACTAGAGCCTCTTGATAAGTGAAAGAGGAGAGTGAAAATGCTGGCTTAAAACTCAACATTCAAAAAACTAAGATCGTGGCATCCGGTCCCATCACTTCATGGCAAATAGATGGGGAAAAAATGGAAACAGTGACAGACTTCATTTTCTTGGGCTCCAAAATCACTGCAGATGGTGACTGCAGTCATGAAATTAAAAGACGCTTGCTCCTTGGAAGAAAAGCTATGACCAACCTAGACAGTGTATCAAAAAGCAGAAACATTACTTTGCCAACAAAGTTCTGTCTAGTCAAAGCTATGGTTTTTCCAGCAGTCATGTATGGATGTGAGAGTTATAAAGAAAGCTGAGCCCCAAAGAATTGATGCTTTTGAACTGTGGTGTTGGAGAAGACTCTTGAGAGTCCCTTGGACTACAAGGAGATCCAACCAATCCATCCTAAAGGAGATCAGTCCTGGGTGTTCATTGGAAGGACTGATGCTGAACTGAAGCCCCAATACTTTGGCCACCTGATGTGAAGAACTGACTCATTGGAAAAGACTCTGATGTTGGGAAAGATTGAAGGCAGGAGGAAAAGGGGACAACAGAGGATGAGATGGTTGGATGGCATCACTGACTCAATGGACATGAGTTTGAGCAAACTCAGGCAGTTCGTGATGGACAGGGAGGCCTGGCGTGCTGAAGTCCATGGGGTCGCAAAGAATTGGACGTGACTGAATGACTGAACTGACTGATGCAGAACAAATTTTTCAAAGACATTCTACTGTTCAGCAATAACTAATATTTGATTAATCATTACATGAAAGATTAGTTAAATGTTGCGGCCTAGTTTTTGGGTTTTCAAATATGGGTTAGTTCTGAAGTCTCAGATTCTATGAATGGACTCTAGTTCATCTGAAAAGCACACCTTCTGGCAGTTAAAAGCAATTTAAAGGTCAATAGATTGTGGGTGGAAGTGAATTGGTTTGGAGAGTAAAACCAACAGCTGACTGGGGTGAGAGGGTGTGACTTTCATCCCTGTAAAAGCTCCCACTGATGGGAACAGAAGCTGCTATCAGTGGCTTGAGGGCAGTAATATTATAAGGCCCTCAATTCCCAAACGTGATAAGATTCATAAGAAATCTTCACCTCGATTCTTTCCAGCTTTCCTCAACCGCAGTAACAGACTCTCTCTCAGTACATCAGCCAATTAACCAGGCATTAAAAGAAACCCACAAATCTATATCAATAGCTTTGCACACAAAAAGAAAGATGTGTGAAGTAAACACTTAATCATTGTTGTAAATGATCTGATCCAGGATGTCTAAGAGCCAAGGAAGTTGAAACAGACTATGGTTGAAAAGACTAATTAAAGAAAAAAAAAAATCAGAAGAAATAACATATTTCTTATTTTTCCTGTAAGCATCTGATACATTTGCTTTTACACTGTAGTTTGTAGTAACAGGCCTTCAGCTTACCTTTGACTAGCGGCAGATCTGATAAGAGTGTTTGTGCTCAGTCGTGTCTGACTCTTTGCAACCCTATAGACTATAGCCTGCGAGGCTTCTCTGTCCATGGGATTTCCCAGGCAAGAATTCTGGAGTGGGTTACCATTCTCTTCTTCCAGGGGATCTTCCCTACCTAGGGATCGAACCCATCTCCTGCGTCTCCTGCACTGGCAGGCATATTCTTTATCACAGAGCCACTTGGGAAGCCCTGATCTGATAAGGGGTTGGCACAAATATGCTGAACCTGGTTTTACAAATTGTTTTGCAACTTCTCTTCCCAGATAAACATAACCCGAGTACAACTTCTGAGAGGAAAAAAAAAAAAAGTTGTGTTTACTTGTCCTGTGCTTAAGGATTTTTTTCTTCTACATGTTCCCTCAGGATGCTGGCTTGTAACCTAGAAAAGGCTTGGATTTCAGTTTCAGTCTCCAAGGTATTCTACTGTTCAGCTAGGCTGTGAGCTAGGAGGGAAGCGCTCTACCTTGCTGATTTAATTAACAGGATTCTTTTCATTATTATGGGGATTTAGCTGCTTCTTGTCTTCAGTGTTTGGGAAACACTGATTATGTTTTATGTTTTGAAGGAAAATTTATTGTTCTTTGACGGCTGAAACCTGGTAAGTTCCTGGCATCGAAGGGACCCCAGGGAGGTGTCACAGTTGCCCTGCCCTGCCCACCTATACACTGTCATCTCAAGGGCAACCCTCCAGAAGTGAGAAGAACCATCAGCTGTTCCCTGCCCATCCCACTCCTCCTTCCTCGGATAATTACACCAGCAGGGGTTGGCCTGTTCCCATTTATGAACGGTGGTATTTGTAGGTTGATCAGTAAGTGTGAATCACCAATTCGTTTATGTGAAGCTAACAGTCCATGAATCTCTGGACTGGATCTAATCTCTTGATTAAATGGAGCTCACTGAATTAAGTGGTAGACTGTGCTGTACTTCCTATGAAGACCATGACTGAAGCCAGAGTCAGGATAAATTTTAAATACGACAATATATATTTATTAAATATGAAAATATATTTGAAGTTAGTGCTATAGAAAATCTGGCAGGGAGAGTCATCATGATTCTAATGGGTTGTTGCTCTCCTAAACTACACAGTTCACTGAATTTTGACTCAAGAGAAAAAGTCAAACATTTAGTGAAAACTCTGGAAAACTCATAGCAAATTTATATTTTAGGTGAAAAATGTCAAGAATCAGTTAATTCCCATAATTTGAGTATATTCAAAGTCTCCTTTCCTAACAGGGCTTCATTAATTCACCTTCACTCCTATGATTATAATGAATATTTATTGAGCTAGGCACTATCCTGAGCGCATACAGGTATCCTCTTATTTAATTCTCACAAAAACTTATTGAAGCAGGTACCCTTATCAGCATTCCCATTTTATGGTTAAGAAATTGAGATTTGGCAAAATCTAACAATATGCCTAAATGTCCTCCAGATGGCTAGGTGGTAAAGAATCTGCCTACCAAGCAGGAGACATGGGAGATGTGCGTTTGATCCTTGGGTTGGGAAGATCCTCTGGAGAAGGAAATGGCAATCCACTCCAGTATTCTTGCCTGGGAAATCCCATGGACAGAGGAGCTTGGTGGGCTACAGTCCACAGGGTCTCAAAAGAGTTGGTCACGACTAAGTGACTGAGCATGCACTCACAATAATATGCATAAGGTCACACTATTAGCAAGTAGCATAGGTGGGGCTCATATCCAGTCCTTCTGACTTAATATGTTCTACATGGACATGTAGCTACCTCCAGGCTGTATATACTGATAGTGATAAGAAGGTATTAGGGGCTGAACTGTGTTCCCCCTCCCCAAATTTATATGTTAAAGTTCCAATCCCCAGTACCTCAGAATGTAACTGCATGTGGAGATAAGGTGTTTAAAGAGGTTAGCTAAAATGAAGCCATTAGGGTGGGACTCAAAACCAATATGATGCATGTCCTTATAAAGAAGAAGAAGAGACACCAGGAATGTGGGTGTTCCAAGGAAAAACCATTGAAGACACAATGAGAAGGTGGCCTCAGCAAACCAAGGAGAGACACCCCTGAAGAAATCAAACCTGACAACACCTTGGTCTTGGACTTCCAGAACTGTTAGAAAATATATTTCTATAGTTTGAGCCACCTAGTCTGTGCAACTTTGTTAGGGCGGCCCTGGGAAACTAATGCAGAAGGTAACAAGGAAATAAGAGCAGGAAGAAATGCAGAAACCAAATTTTTATTTGAAAAGATGGTCACTTCTTCTCTAGAACCGCTGGAGACACCATACCCTTGGAGGCATTAGCTCCTGTCAATCTTCCATACACACTATGATGAGCTTTTTTTTTCTAAATTTATTCTTGGCTGTGCTGGGTCTTTGTTGCTGAATGCAGGCACGGGCTTCCTCTTGTTGCAGTGAGATGGGGCTACTCTTCATTGCGGTGAGTGGGCTTCTCATTGCAGTGGTTTCTCTTGTTGCAGACCACAGGCTCTAGGAACTCAGACTTCAGTAGTTGTGGCTCACAGGCTCTAGAGCGTGGGCCTCAGCAGTTGTTGCACAGGGGCTTAATTACTCTGGGGCATGTGGGATCTTCCCAGACCAGGGATTGAACCCATATCCCCTGCATTGGCAGGTGGATTCTTAACCACTGGACCACCAGGAAGTCCCTATGATGAGCTCTTGCTTCCATTTATTAAGTGAGTGAATGCTGCAGAATGTACATGGGATAGCTAAAGGCCCTGGGGCAGTTAGAAGAAGAAAACTACTTTATGGGTAAGAAAGGCAGGGCTGTTCTAGCAGAGAAGAGAAAAGGAAGCAGGCTGGTGAAGCAGGTAGAGACAGCTCTGGAATTACCTAAAGGGATCTGCCTGAATATTGTTTCTTACCCCCAACACAACTGGGGGCTAGCAAATTAGGAATACTTAACAGTTACTCAAGGAAAGGATGCTTTTGAACTGTGGTGCTGGAGAAGACTCTTGAGAATCACTTAGACAACAAGGAGATCAAACCAGTCAATCCTAAAAGGAAATCAACCCTGAATATTCATTGGAAGGACTGATGTTGAAGTTGAAGTTCCAATGCTTTGGCCACCTGATATGAATAGCCAACTCATTTGGAAAGACCTTGATGCTGGGAAAGACTGAGGGCAAGAGGAGAAGGGGATGATAAAGGGTGAGATGGTTGGATGGCAACACCAACTCAATGGACATGAGTTTGAGCAAACTCTGGGAGATGGTGAAGGACAGGGAAGCCTGGTGTGCTGCAGTCCATGGGGTCACAAAGAGTCAGACATGACTGAAAGACTGAACAAAGAGTTACTCTTCTTGTTGCCTCAGGAGACGTCAGCAGCTGAAATATCTTCTGGAAATCAGGTAGTATCTTGATAACAGCCTGATCACAAGCTTGTTTATTTCTAACAGACCCTTTCTTTGGTATTTTCCCACCTAGGCAGGAAAACGGAACCAATTTTTCAACCAAACACATAAAATGGAGTCTTGATCACTATCTGAGTTCTAGACCAGAACTCTGGACCTAATCTGGACTTCCCAGATTGCACTAGTGGTAAAGAACCTGCCTGCCAATGCAGGTTAGATGAAAGAGATGTGGGTTCGACCCCTGGGTCAGAAAGATCTTCTGGAGGAGGGCATGGCAACCCACTCCAGCATTCTTGCCTGGAGAGACCTAGGGACAGAGGAACTTGGCAGGCTACAGTCCGTAAGGTTGAAAAGAGTCGGACATGACTGATGCGACTTAGCACATTCAGATTTATAAGTCAATGGGTTAGTGGGTTGTATGGGAGAAGAAAGGAAAAATATAGAAAGTGCATCTAATTACACAGTGGTTAGCATTTAATATTTTTCTTTAATCAAGAAAATGAGTATAGGGATGTGGTTCAACTGGTGGAGAAAAAAAATACAATAAAATAAGTGTTTACTCTAAACCTGATTCAACAGGTCCAAACTAATTTTCTCATTCATCAGCTCTTCAGGGTTACATTAGAGTTGTTCTTTAGAAATTTGAATGACCTTTGTTTATTCAGTGTTTATCAAAAGCCTGAAATTCAGAGCATAGTTCTGTCCCCACAATTTAGGTTTCTTGAGTTTTCTCACAGAGGAAATCCTCAACAGATTTTTATCTTCAACCACACTCTGGTGAAAGACCTGGGTAAAATGTCACCTGGGGCCCCCAAATCATCACTACTCTGAACATAACCTAAAGGAGTTTTAGGTCAATTAAAGGAGGAAGCCACAGAACATTTGAAGAAAATAAACATAATGGCAAGACGTCCGTGCCATAGACACACAGGATTTCTTTACACACAGATGAGAGTTTCCCGGTGGCTCAGACAGTAAAGAATCTGCTTGTAATGCAGGAGCCTGGGGTTTGCTTTTGGGGTCAGGGAAGATCCCCTGGAGAAGGGAATGGCCACCCACTCCAGTATTCTTGCCTGGAGAATCCCATGAACAGAGGAGCCTGGTGGGCTACAGGCCATGGGGTCCCAAAGAGTTGGACATGACTGAGCAACGAACACTTTCACTTTCACTTTTCAGATGAGAGTTTCACAGTGGAGGCCTGTCCTTGCCTTTCCCGTCTCTACATCACCTACAGTGAAACCCATTCCCACTATCCACATGGTGAATTCTCCCTCCAAACAGTCTCCTGAGTCTCTTGTTTCATCCTCCTCCTCCTATGAATAGTCTTTGATGGCTTGTACAAATCTTGAAGAAATAATTCTTGATCCCACGAATAAAGTTTTATGCAGTTGCCACTTTCTACTTGGCATTGCACTGAGGGTTTTATGGGGAATTTGCATGAGAGGCCACATTTGCCAAGTGAAAAAAACACTAGATTTGGGATTAATTTCATGTCCTAAGGATCTTCTAATTTAACTGAAGAAAGAAGACATCACATTTATCCATCCACCCGTTAGGTTTGATGTGATGGGAGAAACAGCACAACTGAATGGAAAGAGCATGGGTTTTAGAGACTTGGGTTTGAATCCTGACTATATCACTTATTATGTGGTTTGGGGCAAATTCTTTAACTTTTCTGTTTCAATATCCTCAACTGTAACATAAGAATAAACTATATAACCTTCTTGAAAGAGTTGCCCTGAAGATGAAATGTACTGGAAAGGCATCAGAACATTATCTGAGAACTACAAAAAAAAGGTAAGTCATTCTAAAAAAAATTTCCAACATTTACAACCCTCCAAGTATTGCCAGGAATACATAGATGAAAAGACTCAGTGTTACTCTCAGAAAGCTGGGAGTTTAGTAGTAAAAAGATGACCATGCTTTCAGATGAATGAGTCTCTGTGGCAGCAAAGTGGTCCTGATGTGAAGACAGGATGGACACAACATGTGTGAGAGGGGGACAGGAGACCTTGGGCTTCTCTTGGAAGGATTCGTTAGGTAGAAATGAGAAGAATAGAAGGTAGGAGAATATACTGGGTAGAGGAAACTGCTTAAGCAAATACACAGAGAGAGCAAGTCTTTAGAGTTAAGATGCTTTGTAGACAAGGTGCTAGATTGAAGTAAGGAGATAAATTTGAATCCTAGCTTGCAATTTCCTAGCTATTTGACCTCTCTGATTCATAATTTCTCATCTGTAGACTAGAGATGATAGATAACCCATAAGTTTATTGTAAGGATTAAATATTTAGCTAAACAACTGGTATATTTGGAATACTATAAATTATTAATGTACTTTTTTAAGTCTTGGAAAGGGTAATTAGAAAAACTTCCAATGTTACCAGGTGGCGCTAGTGGTAAAGAACCTGCCTGCCAATGCAGGAGATGTAAGAGATACAGGTTCGATCCCTGGGTTGGGGAGATCGCCTGAAGAAGCAAATGGCAACCCAACCCACTCCAGTAGTCTTGCCTGGAAAATCCCATGGACAGAGGAGCCTGGTGGGCTACAGTCCATAGGGTTGCAAAGAGTCAGACAGGACTGAATCGACTGAGCATGACTGAACACCCAATGTTACCAAAAGAAGCCTAATGTGTGTCTACATTACGTACTCAGAGGCCTAATAACAGCATTCATTTCTACTATCAATTAAACACCGGAGGAAGAGCCTCAAATTTATTTGTCATTAACTTGCACTTAGTAATTATTTTATCTACAGTGAAACATCATTGGACTGTCAATGGAAAAAAGTAAATAAGAAAGAGACAACTTGAATTTTCAATGATTTCATTAGGTTTTGCCTTCTGAGTATTTTGTCTCCCTACACCAGTATAGAAAAGTATAAACACATAGATGGACCTTTGTTCAACACTCACAAATTATTCATCTAGGTGTTTAAGCATAAAAGAATAACATACTTACCCTATTTATTGTCCCTTGAGGTCAAAGACTGTGGAAGCTAAAATTCCTGTGTTGGAGGATGGGAATTAATGTAGGAGTGAGAAGAAGGAAATGGACGGTTGGAGACTAAAGTCTCAGAAACACTTAGCAACCTATACTTCTTTTCAGTAACCATCTTTTAAAAATTCTTAGAAACCCTGTAAGGGTGAGGGTGAGGATGATGCAGGACTTATTTTGCTGACTAATAAAAATAAGTCTGCTTAAAATTCTTTACTTTGAGCACATGTGGGATGGTGGTTTTAAATATGGATTACAAGTGTCAGGAGAACTCCATGTCAACTTTTGGCACAGGATAGTCACTTATTCCTCATTTTTACCAAGTAAAGAAAGATAAAATGCAATCTTGACCTAGTTAAGAATAGCAAGGAGAGAGAAGAAAGCCTTCCTCAGTGATCAGTGCAAAGAAATAGAGGAAAACAATAGAATGGGAAAGACTAGAGATCTCTTCAAGAAAATTAGAGATACCAAGGGAACATTTCATGCAAAGATAGGCTAAATGAAAGAGAAATGGTATGGACCTAACAGAAGCTGAAGATATTAAGAAGAGGTGGCAAGAATACACAGAAGAACTGCACAAAAAGATCTTCACAACCCAGATAATCACGATGGTGTGATCACTCACACTCACCTAGAGCCAGGCATCCTGGAATGTGAAGTCAAGTGGGCCTGAGGAAGCATGACTATTAACAAAGCTAGTAGAGGTGATGGAATTTCAGTTGAGCTATTTCAAATCCTAAATGATGATGCTGTGAAAGTGTTGCACTCAATATGTCAGCAAATTTGGAAAACTCAGCAGTGGCCACAGGACTGGAAAAGGTCAGTTTTCATTCCAATCCCAAAGAAAGGCAAAGCCAAAGAATGCTCAAACAACTGCACAACTGCACTCATCTAACACACTAGTAAAGTAATGTCAAAATTCTCCAAGCTAGGCTTCAGCAATACCTGAACCGTGAACTTCCAGATGTTCAAACTGGATTTAGAAAAGGCAGAGGAACCAGAGATCAAATTGCCAACATCCACTGGATCATCAAAAAAGCAAGAGAGTTCCAGAAAAACATCTATTTCTGCTTTATTGACTATGCCAAAGCCTTTGACTGTGTAGATCACAACAAACTGTGGAAAATTCTGAAGGAAATGGGAATACCAGACCACCTGACCTGCCTCTTGAGAAACCTGTATGCAGGTCAGGAAGCAACAGTTAGAACTGGACATGGAACAATAGAGTGGTTCCAAATAGGAAAAGGAGTACATCAAGGCTGTATATTGTCATCTTGCTTATATAACTTATATGCAGAGTACATCATTAGAAACGCTGGGGTGAAGGAAGCACAAGCTGGAATCAAGATTGCCGTGAGAAATATCAATAACCTCAGATATGCAGATGACACCACCCTTATGGCAGAAAGTGAAGAAGACCTAAAGAGCCCCTTGATGAAAATGAAAGAGGAGAGTGAAAAAGTTGGCTTAAAGCTCAACATTCAGAAAACTAAGATCATGGCATCTGGTCCCATCACTTCATGGCAAATAGATGGGGAAACAGTGGCTAACTTTATTTTGGGGGGCTCCAAAATCACTGCAGATGGTGATTGCAGCCATGAAATTAAAAGACGCTTACTCCTTGGAAGAAAAGTTATGACCAACCTAGACAGCATATTGAAAAGCAGAGACATTACTTTGTCCACAAAGGTCCGTCTAGTCAAGGCTGTGGTTTTTCCAGTGGTCATGTATGCGTGTGAGAATTAGACTCAAAAGAAAGCTAAGCGCCGAAGAATCGATGCTTTTGAACTGTGGTGTTGGAGAAGACTCTTGAGAGTCCCTTGGACTACAAAGAGATCCAACCAGTCCATCCCAAAGGAGAGCAGTCCTGGGTGTTCATTGGAAGGACTGATGCTGAAGCTGAAACTCCAGTACTTTGGCCACCTGATGCGAAGAGCTGACTCATTTGAGGCCCTGATGCTGGGAAAGATTGAAGACAGGCAGAAAAGGGGACAACAGAGGATGAGATGGTTGGATGGCATCACCAACTCAATGGACATGGGTTTAGGTGAACTCCAGGAGTTGGTGATGGACAGGGAGGCCTGGTGTGCTGTGATTCATGGGGTCACAAAGAGTTGGACACGACTGAGTGACTGACTTAACTGAACTTGACCTAGTTTATAAGAGGTATATTCTCAGAAACACCTGTATTTTGAACATCAAATAATTAAGAAATAAGATGTTAATTATGTCCTTAATTTGGAAAAGGGAAACATTTGCAAAAGTCCTGTTGTTTCACGTCCTTTCTCTAGAATTAAAATGACCAGTTGGACATACATAGGTGGATGCTCAAAATGAACCAACTCAGGACTAGAGTGTATGTGACTGGAAAAAGCATGTCTCAAAGGGTTCAGAAGAATCAGAAAAAAAAAAAACTGTATTGTTCAGTTTCAATCCTAAAGAATCAAATAAAGCCTAGTACATTTTCAGTTCGTTAATCAAAAATGGTGTATAAAGTTCTCTAGGATGAAGCCCCTGTAGAGTAGAGCTGCCAAATCACCTTCGATAAATTTTTAATGAGGTGTTTGCCCTGGTGATAGGTAAGAAAAGATGTCCTGGAATGCCTGTGAAATATGTGGGATTGACTTGAAGAACTCTGTGTAGCCCCATCAATCACAGGGCCAAAAGGAGAAGCATGGAAAATAAAAGGAGAAGTGATCGATTCCAATGGAACATGAAGTATAAACATGCATTCTCTTCAAGAGACAGTCACTCAGCTTGTTTTATAAGTTATTAACTACAGCCCAGACTCAGTTTTTCTGATACCATATGCTATTTTATGTGGTTTGGAATCATTTCAAGGAATTGATCTTCATGGCATTTTCAAAGAAAAACACAAACATGGCATCTGTCTCTAACTTACAGAGTTCAAGGTTGCTTTTGCCTTATTGTCTTCATCTTTCTAGTCTTGACTCACAGTGGGAAAGAATGTAGTTCACCCAAAGTATGTACCGCCTCCCCACCCCCCCGCACCTTTTTGGGCAGTTCTCAAAGCTCATATTTGGAGAAGGCAATGGCAACCCACTCCAGTACTCTTGCCTGGAAAATCCCATGGACAGAGGAGCCTGGTAGGCTGCAGTCCATGGGGTCGCGAAGAGTCGGACATTACTGAGCGACTTAACTTTCACTTTTCACTTTCATGCATTGGAGAAGGAAATGGCAACCCACTCCAGTGTTCTTTCCTGGAGAATCCCAGGGACGGGGGAGCCTGGTGGGCTGCCGTCTATGGGGTCGCACAGAGTCAGACACAACTGAAGCGACTTAGCAGCAGCAGCAGCAGCAAAGCTCACATTGAAGCAGTACTTAGCAATAGCTCCACACCTAAAACAGTATGGAGACCGGTATACTAAAGACCTTCGAGCATCATTGAAAAAAAATGAAATTTGAGTGGTCCTGCCCAGCAGAGTACATCCAGATAGTCAGCACTAAAAACCGTAAGAAACAAAGACTCAAGTGCTGATTAGAGAACAGAGGGAAAAGCAGCTAGACAAATAAACCAACAGGAGCAAATGAAGATTAAAAACGGACTTAGTTTGTCCTTAAGAGTGAGGGTTGAGTTTTGAGAAATCTCATCATCAAAGAGAGATTCTTTAAATATCCAGAGTCCCATGATACAGAAATGAATATGCTTAAATATCATTTTGGCTAAGAGATATTATTTTCATTGGGCAAAGTTTCCTCTAGTATCTTAAAGAATTGAACTGAGCTCCTTCCACAGGATAACAGAACTCATAGAAACGAGAAGGGATACTACTGGGTCCTGAAACACCGAAGATCTGGCCCTGGTCTGACACATACAAGCTTTGCAACAGTGAACAAGCTGCCAAACTTTAAAGAACTGCATTTGTAAAAGGCAAAACAGTAATTTAAACCTTGTTTACTTCATAGGCTGATGTGAGAATCAAATGAGACAACATATATAAAAGTGCCCCTCAAACAGTAACGGGCTATAAACCATAAGGCAGTGTGGTAAAGTTGTATTTCATTAAGGAGTCAAAACCTTTTTTTCCTCCTACCTCATTCTACATTATTACTCCTGAGATCCCTTCTCATTGTTCTGCATGTCAAATTGTATGGGAGTTCATCATTTAAAAGGGCAGAAACAAACAAATCCTAGGGGAGTATAGTCTAACCTTGCTTTCTCTCATTAATATGGCTGTCTGAAATTGTTTAAGTCCCTTTGGAAATCTCAGTTGTTCTCATCTTTGTAATGGACCTAGTGGAACTTTCTATGTAGTGTTTTACATTATTTACAAGAAAGTCTCCTGAAATAGAATCCCATAATAAAATCTGAAACTATGAAAGTCCTCTAGAAATGAACAAAAATATCTTACCCCCAAACAATATTTATTCTTATGAGCAGTAGGTCTCATTACCAATAATATGTCACAATTCTGTCTGCAGCAATAGATAGAAAACAAGATGCACATACAGCACAAAACACATTCAGTTGCTGGAGGGCATGAGAAGGAACTTGTAATGTCACCTGAATTCAGGCTATTATACAATAAACCAAGTATGAGGCGATGAAAGGTTAGCAGTTTGCCAACAAACTTGATGTTTTCAGATTCCAGCCCACATTTCCTTATTCTTTCTGATGGGATCATCCAGTGTCAATGTTCTTTTGCCATCTACAATCATTCCGCTAGGAAAATAGGACTCAATCAGTATTTGGATTTCACACCAGGCTTACAGAATGTAGGCTTCAAACTAGTGTAGCGAGTCTATGGCGGCCATCCATCCTTCAGGAAATGCCAAGCCCTCCCCACTCCCCAGAATCCAAGCTTTGCAATGTCCCCGCAAAGCATCAACTGAACTGACATCTCTTAACTACCTTAATAGCACTAATCCTCACAGAGATTCTTCAGTAATCAAGAAGCACCTTGACATAAATCATGTGATGTGGGGAGAAAGAGAGAATGGGAATGCGAATCTGAGAAGCAAAGAGAAGAAACCGTAAACAAAATTGAGAGTCAAAGTTTTTCTTCACCGAGTCCTACCAGTCGCCTTCAGCATGAAACATCCAATCCCAAATTCCCCGCCACAAATGCTGGCAGCACTGGTGTTTGTTCACCTTGACACACTCAGAAGGGGAACACAAAATAGTCATTTTTTAAATAGCAAACTAGCACGCCATCACCACGTAACCTCCCTCTGTACAGGTTTGGCTGAAACATCTGTGGGAAACGGGGCTGCCGAGAATTCAGTGAAACATAAGCAATGAGAAAACCTTTCTATCCTCTTCAATTACTCAGAAATGGGAAAGGAGCATCATTTTCAAAAGAACAAATGCTACACAAGACATGCCCTTTAAATCCTTTTTAAGGTTCTGTGACCTGTGAAACTATCTGCAATATCAGCAGGAGAAAGCCCTTTCCAGAACAAATGCCCATGTTTTATGTGTACTGTATTTGCTAATCATTACTTCATAAGCAAGAGTAGATATACAGTGCGGCTATAAATAATGGGGGGAATGTAAAAGTGAATTGATCTGTCTGGCTATCTAGTAATACTCTGGCACAAGACCAGTCTTGAACGGCTGCCAGCGACCACGGAGCCAGCCAGTGATTTGTCTGGGGGTCCTGCCCCATCAGGCAGAAAACAGTCTTAAAGCTGAACTCCCACCGCCGCGCGCCCTGCCTAGATGGCGGCCGTGAGCACTCCCTGCAGAGTCCCCTGGTGTCTCTGTCACCGAATCGGTCCCAAAACCACTTTTAAAAATCAAAAATCGGTGGAAAGGAAAGCAAACAATCGAACCAAATCACATTGAAAAAAAAAAATGCACACCTTAATCATCCAAACGGGGGCATTATGAGGGAAAAACATGAACATACATCTCCACCCAATGCAAATTATAAAGGCGTCTGTGAGAACCTGGGTATGGTCCCAGAGGTTGTCACAGCTAAACTACACAGACTCAACACAAACCTTAATCCATCCAGTGTATCCAAGGTGCCTGTGACTGGCAGTGGGCATGGGGCTGCAGACCCGTGGGGACCTAAGAAACACATGCACGATTCTGGATATTTCTGCACAAGGCCATCGGATCAGACTGGACCACCCCCAGATGGGTGCACATTCCTGACATAGAAGTGGGTTGTCTCTGACAGCCAGAGCATTTTTAAAATCTCCTTTGAAAGTAGAAATACAATTATGGGTTGACTGTGTCCCTCAATTTCCTACCTGGCTACCGCCTTCACCCCACCTTCTTCCAAGGAGAGTGAGTCTGACGGCAGTACTGGCCGCAGGAACAACCTCCCCCTCGGGACGCCTTGCAGGGATGCAGAAAGGTGCCTGTCTGGCACAGTTTCTTGTTTCCCTCAAGGCTGTCTCCCAAGTCCTTTGTAAGGCCAGCCGGGCTCAAAAATAAAGAAGGAAAGAAAAAGAAAAGAAAGAAAAATCATTTTAAAAAGTAAAGAGAGAAGGGAAAAGGGAAAAAAGGAGAAGCAAAAAAGAGAAAATCTCAGCAAATGATGAGCTCAATGCCAGCCTCTGCTGGGTGCACTTGATTCATGGGCTTCAGGCGAACCCGGCTCTGCATCAGTGTTTATTATACATGTGCAATATCCTTACGAATAGATAAAGTAACAGAGGAGGCTTTCACGGAGACAGAGGGGTGCACCGTGTGAATCAAGAAGTTGCTAATTATTTAAGGATTGGCAAGTTGCATTTCCTCAAAGTGATGCATGTTTATGGCTCAGAGACCACAGAAGGGTGAGGCAGCTGCTTTGTTTGGATATTTTTTCATTTTTTATTGAATTTCATAAATATCAACCAAATTCAAACAAAACTGATTTAGGTTTCACCTCATCACTTAAAATATATTTTGTCGAGTACAGTCTGTGCAGTAATCCTCTGCTATACTTTAATTTGGTTTTAATTTTATAGGCCCTGTTTTAACTGCATATTTCCAGACCTTTATTTCTCTCACAGCTCTTAGCAAAATGGTAGCTCATAAACACAAGCTCGGCTGTATAGACTTTGCATTTCATCCCAAAGTATTTCCTTTTTTATAGCCGTGGTCTTTCCATCTTAGTGCTGTGAGCTTGGGTCACAAATCTCTCTGCTATTCCAGTGTGTGACATCTTCGCTCGTTTGCCGCTGCTCATTAACAAACAATACTGCTGTGAAATTGGTTTAATGACAAAGTAATAAAATTGCTATTCTGCTCACAGATTGCCTGAGGCACTTTGAGCTCCTACAAGGCTTACTGTGGGTGCCAAGATACATTAAGCTGCTTATTCGTAAAAACTGCATCATCCGTTTTTTTCACAGGTTTTCTCCCTTTCCTATCCAGCCCTGCTTCTTTTTATCTTCAAATAAAAAGATATATTTGCTTATGTTCTTCCAGGCTGTCAAATTTTTACTCGCATGCATATTTCTGGAAAATGAAAGGATATTTCAATTCTTTTTTTTTTTTTCTGGAAAGGTCACTCTGTCCCTCCTGCAAGGTTGTCCCTGGACGGAACATCCACCGCATACAACATTAAAGCTGACTTATTTTCGCACATTACGTAAGTGAGAGCCAGGGTCGTTAGAACCTATTTTGGGACAGCAAGGGAATGAAACTATTTATGGACTAGGTTTTACCTTTTCAAAAAACAAGGTCTGGAGAATCCTTACAATTTCTCTTCTCCTATTAAAACTGAAAATTTTACACGAAAACAACCCACACAACTCTGGTAGTGACTTACTCACATTAATATTTTATGAATAATAAAATATGTCTGCATGAAAGCAAAAATCTTCAGCAGGCACCTGTTTTCCATAATGAATTACATGTTCTGGGAAAGTAGCCTTTTTCCATTTGTCTAATGCCCATCCAGACCTGAAAATTTACTGCAGCAAGACAATGGGGAAATAACCCAATTGCGGTTTGACAGGTGGGCAGGTCTTGGTAATTATGGCCAGACATCTTAACACTGTGCAACTGATGTAAATAAACATCCAAAGCACAGATCAATATTGCTTTCCTACTTTTGCATTTTGAACAACACATGCTAGCAATTTACATCCTTTCTCCCTTTCTGGCTGATTGGAAAGGCTGCATTCATTTAAACACATTGCATGCATACACACACTCCACATATTTCATTTAAAAGTATTCAATACACCCAACAGTCAGGACTGTACTTTATAATCACATTACAGTCACCTGCTGGTATATTTCTATTAATTATGCAAACTGATATCTCAAGAGCTCCAAAAAGTATCTGAATTGGCCGTTTGAATACCTGCAATACCTGGATGATAAAGAAAACACAAACTACATTGGCAAAAAAAAAAAAAAAAAAAAGATGAACTGTCAAGAATTTGGGCATCTTTTCTTAACTCCATACTTGGCATTCTTTACAATTTCATGAACTGTAGGTGCTTCCTCTTCTACATGCATCTGACCTCATAAATCTTAGGAACTGGGGATTTTATTACAGTAGCCAAAAGATTTGCAAGGCCTGTCAATCCTGCTGAGAGACCAACCCCCCTGAAGATAAGAGAGGGCCTGATGAGGTATGAGGGTGTCTACTGTGGGGGAGTATATAAACCAGAGACAGACATAGGTGGCATGAGGGAGCAAGGTGAATTGTTACAACAGAGAGGCTCTTAGCGAGGCCAGTGGAGAGCCTGGGAAAAAGGCAGGAATGGGCAGAAGGAAAAGAAGGAATTGAAGGCTCTGATTGGGAGAAAGGTGAGAAGGAAAAAGAAATCAAATACAAATGGGATGATCGTAAAATAATATCTATACATCATTTATTCTAATCTTCAGGGTGTCAGTCACTCAGTTGTGTCCAACTCTTTGTGACCCTATGGACTAAAGCCCGCCAGGCTCATCTGTCCACAGACTTCTCCAAGTAAGAATACTAGAGTGGGTTGCCATTTCCTCCTTCAGGGGCTCTTCCCGACCCAGGGATTGTACCTGGGTCTCCTGCATTGCAGGTAGATTCTTTAGCATTTAAGTCACTTCAGACCTTAGAAATCTTTGAAAGGAAACGTTATCTACCATTTCAAGATCCCAGTATGATTTCTTTAGGTGTGTTGCTCCTCCCAGAGTATCTGGATGTTAACATCACCTTTTTAAAAAATACCTTTAAGAAACAGGAGAGTGAGAGAAATAAAGGGACATGCCCAATGTGTTTTAACATAAGAAACAATGGACTAAAGAGCAAGTAACCAGGAGACTCAGGGTTACAATGCTAGCTTAAATCTCTGAAAATAATACCTCTTCTCTTCTTGAAATGTGTTAGAATGCCTGTAATAAGCCATTTTCTCTGTATTCTGAAGGCTGCAAAAGATTCTGTCAATTGTTTATACCTCAATGGTATACATTATAAAACTCAGATATTTAATTTTAAAGGTTTGATAAATAACAGATAAACAAAGGTTTAGAAGAAGAAAAAATACTGCAGAAAAAATAATATTTAGAGCTGGCCAGGATTCCTGGTTTTCATGGCCATTTTGCCATGACACTAACCATACATGGAGATTAAGAAGTCATCAAGTACTCAAATTACTGGAGACATTTCTTTGTTTTTATTTTGTGAATGTCTCTGCAAATATTCCATTATCAAAAGTATTAGAAACCCTATGAAAAAGTCATACATAACAGTGTGAGGAACTATTTACAGAAAGGAAGTTAGAAATTCCTGAAAGTCAGTCTCTGTACTATCCACTAATGAAGGATATCCATCTCTCACCATATGCAGAAAAATGTACAAGGTTTTTTCCAGGAAAAGAAATAGAATAGAAAATGTGATATGACAATAAGTAAAACAACAAAAATAGTAAGGAGAGTTACTTTTTGGAACTTTTACTGAACGTCTTAGTTCTCACAATAATATTTAACGAAATGGCATTATTTCAATTTGACAGATGGGGAAACTGAGGCTCCAAATTCAGATTCAAACAGATGGTTAACAGTGTGAGACCAAATACAAACTCAGATTTTTCTTGTTCCAAAATCTATCCTTTCTATTGTGTCTTACTGCCCCTCCCTAATCAGTGATTTATGAAAAAGTATCAATATTACATGTGTATGCCTGCAAATCAGTGTTAATACCACAGATGTTTCTAGGTAATGCCAAGCAGGGGATGTACCCTCTGTTACCTAACCTTTTACATAAATGGAGATTTGAAAAGATATGACCCTCATCTGAGAACCAGTTAGATAATATACATGAAGTTCTTAGATGCTTATCAAAGAAAGGTATGATTTAAACACAGTCAATATTGTCATGCTTGACTTAGTTAGAACTAATCAAAAAGAGCATCTTTTATCTTCTACATGGCTGAGGACTGCATCATTAACTCTGGGAATCTCTTGGAAAATGAGTGGCACTGCTTATAAAGGGAAATAGAAAAGAACATAACTCACAGCTCATGTCCAACTGATCATAGATGATTCTATTACAAACATTCTTAATAATAAAACAAAAGTAATTGTGTAATTATGTCTGTCTTCCTCAATAGACTGGACATTCCATGAGGGCAGGGATTATGCCTCTTTGGTTTGCCATTATCTCTCAAGAAACTGGCACTATAAAGATTTGTTATCTGACAAACTGCCCAATCAAATATTCATACCAAATAAGGAAGACACTGATCCCTCTCAACTTAGAGATATTTTACTTACACTTTCCTCATTCTTTTCAGTAGCTGAATGTCACTAGAGTGAGTCCATGGGGTGGGAGAGGAGGTGAACTAACAGAAAGGGATGCCCTTCCAAAGGGCAATACATATTAGCTCTGGATGTGACCGTCTGCTCTGACCTGTGGGGGAAGAAATATGAGCTTCGCACTGCCTGTAACGTTCGTCTCAGTTTTCATTTTATTTTGTTGCCCAGCTGCATGGGGGAGATATGTTTCCAACATTCCGAGATAAAATTCAGAAGAGATTATTGTGTAGTCATTCGAGGATATGGTTCAGACTCTGTACATAAGTATAATCTTGAACTTTAAGGAAAATATACAGTATGTTCTAAACAATAAATGTGGGCTTCCCTGGTGTTCAGTTCAGTTCAGTCACTCTGTCATGTCCTACTGTGACCCCATGGACTGCAGCACACCAGGCCTCCCTGTTCATCACCAACTCCCAGAGTTTACTCACACTCATGTCCATTGAGTTGGTGATGCCATCCAACCATCTCATCCTCTGTAGTCCCTTTCTCCCCACACCTTCAATCTTTCCCAACATCAGGGTCTTTTCAAATGAGTCAGTTCTTCGCATTATGTGGCCAAAGTACTGGAGTTTCATCTTCAGCATCCGTCCTTCCAATGAATATTTAGGACTGATTTCCTTTAGGATGGACTAGTTGGATCTCCTTGCTGTCCAAGGGACTCTCAAGAGTCTTCTCCAACACCACAGTTCAACAGCATCAATTCTTCAGAGCTCAGCTTTCTTTAGAGTCCAACTCTCGCATTCAAACATGACAACTGGAAAAACCATAGCTTTAACTAGACAGACCTTTGCTGGCAAAGTAATATCTCTGCTTTTTAATATGCTGTCTAGGTTGGTCATAACTTTTCTTCCAAGGAGTAAACATCTTTTGATTTCATGGCTGCAATCACCATCTGCAGTGATTTTAGAGCCCCCCAAAATAAAGTCTCTCACTGTTTCCACTGTTTTCCCATCTATTTGCCATGAAGTGATGGGACCAGATGCCATGATCTTAGTTTTCTGAATGTTGAGGTTAAGCCAGCTTTTTCACTCTCCTCTTTCACTTTCTTCAAGAGGCTCTGTAGTTCTTCTTCACTTTCTGCCATAAGGGTGGTGTCATCTGCATATCTGAGGTTATTGATATTTCTCCTGGCAATCTTGATTCCACCTTGTGCTTCCTCCAGCCCAGCGTTTCTCATGATGTACTCTGCATGTAAGTTATATAAGCAGGGTGACAATATACAGCCTTGACGTACTCCTTTTCCTATTTGGAACCATTCTGTTGTTCCATGTCCAGTTCTAACTGTTGCTTCCTGACCTGCATACAGATTTCTCAGGAGGCAGGTCAGGTGGTCTGGTATTCCTATCTCTTTCAGAATTTTCCACAGTTTGTTGTGATCCACATAGTCAAAGGCTTTGGCATAGTCAATAAAGCAGAAATAGATGTTTTTCTGGAACTCTCTTGCTTTTCAATGATCCAACAGATATTGGCAATTTGATCTCTGGTTCCTCTGCCTTTTCTAAATCCAGTTTGAACATCTGGAAGCTCATGGTTCACATACTGTTGAAGCCTGGCTCGGAGAATTTTGAGCATTACTTTGCTAGCGTGTTAGATGAGTGCAATTGTGCAGTAGTTTGAGCATTCTTTGGCTTTGCCTTTCTTTGGGATTGGAATGAAAACTGACCTTTTCCAGTCCTGTGGCCACTGCTGAGTTTTCCAAATTTGCTGACATATTGAATGCAGCACTTTCACAGCATCATCTTTTAGGATTTGAAATAACTCAACTGGAATTTTATTACCTCCACTAGCTTTGTTAATAGTGATGCTTCCTAAGGCCCACTTGACTTCACATTCCAGGATGTCTGGCTTTAGGTGAGTGGTCACACCATTGTGATTATCTGGGTCATGAAGATCTTTTTTGTATAGTTCTATGTATTCTTGCTACCTCTTCTTACCTGGTGGCTCAATGGTAAAGAATCCGCCAGCCAAGCAGGACATGTGGGTTCAATCCCTGGGTTGGGAAGATCCCCTAGAGAAGCAAATGGCCACCTCCTCCAGTATTTTTGCCTGGGAAATCCCATGGACAGAAGAGCCTAGCAGGCTACAGTCCATAGGGTTGCAAAGAGTCAGACACAGCTTAGCAACTAAACCACTACGAGCACTAAACTGTAAAATCCATGAGGGCAGAGGGTCTGTTTTGTCCTAACCCTGTATACACTTTGCCTAGCACAGTTCCTGGCACCAGGATAGGTACTTGGGCAACAGTAGGTACTCAATAAACATCAGTCAACAGACTGAATGTGTGATTTTGAAGTAAGTAGCAAATTTCATTCCTTAAATATATTTTATACCATATAGAAGTACTGGGTTAAGTTTGAGTTTACTTAAATTGATACACAGGTTGATGACAGAGGTGACAACTCGACAGATTATTGGCTGGCAGGAAGAAGTCAGCTGAGGACTAAAATGTGTCTCGAGTACCACAGAAGTAAGTAGAGTTGATTGTACAAGGATAGAGATATATGGAAGTAAAAAGGAACTACCAAAATACCAAAGAACTCCCAGCGACACTGGGAGATGTAACTGGGGCTGGCAAGGGTCTCTAAGTAATGAAGAAATCTACAACCAAAGACTGTTCCACTCAGCACATAAGGCTGCAAGTGAAGCTAACAGGATTCATATGCTTACAGACTCTCGTTTTGTGCATTATCACTCATTTCCAAATCTCATGCCCTCAGAGTCTAGGTTTTTTAATATACTGTTTTCTGTTTCTGCTTCTGAGGTTATATTTAGCACATTTAAAAGAAGTCCATCAAAATCACTTTCAACTTATTCCTGAAAATGTAAGAAAAAGAAATATGAACAAATTTGCCAAAATATTGAGATTGTTAAGGAAGAGGAGATATAAAAGTAATCATGAATTAGGTCACTGACTTGAAATGTAAATATTTACATGCTGTTCATGTATGTTCATCACATACATGCACAACTTTCTATCAGTACAAACATGGGCATGTTTATTTGTAATCTTACATCACATAAAGGAAAAGAGGTCCTTCCTTGTGGATTTGGTATTGTTTTTAATTAACCAGTTTCTACCCCTATGAAATAAATTATGTGGTTCAAAGTTGCTTCTTACCTTACTGGCAATGATGGGCATCAAAAATGCAATGAGGAAGTGGTTTCCTTCACACTCCCAAGTACCCGCATTTTTTTCTGTATTGGTTCAGCCCATTCTTAATGACTATGTTTAAAAACATTTCTAGGAATTTTCCTTTCACTAGTTTTGATAGATTTCCTGACTCCCTTCCCATAAAGGGAATATAACTCATCTTAGTTAAAGTAATTGTCGTGAAGGACAGTCAAATGATTAAAATTTGTCATCAGCCAAGAGAAAAAAGTAGGAAAAAAGGCTTATAGCAGCAAACTCAATATATCACAGGGAAGATAAACAAACAGTTAACATATTGAAAAATAAACGCTGTCTTGTACAGAATAGCACAACCTCGATGAGTGCATTGTATCTGAGGCTCGCACTTACTTCAAGAAAAATACAGAATTTTTGCCACAAAAGCATTTCTTTCACGAGAAATTCAAATTAGAACACAGTTTTCATGTTGTGATGTTAAAACTATCAAGTGGAATAAAGCAGAAGTTTATTTAAAATAATACAGGCATGAGCTTCATAATAGAAAACAAAATTGGGAAAATGTCAATACTTGCATTCCTGAAGCCAGAAAGCACTTCTATTTCATGAGGCCCTGTGACATTCGGTTACACATTTGCAAAATGACAATGACAACTAGGAAAGCACTCCAGAAAGGAGAAAAATGCATTTGGGGTTGGGCCTATGCATCACAGGGCAGAATCAATCTTCCTAATTAACGGCAAATTAGCAATCCCAAAATGAGGGGGATCAACCTGTCTTCACTGGCCGAGAATCATGCTAAGTATAGAGCTCCCTTTAAGAGCCTCTAAATTACATTTACATCCATATAAAGTAACATTCTTTTAATCTAATACTACATTAGTGTCACTGTTCTTAAAGTTATTACACCGTTTAAAGTTTCTATAGATAGGTGAACAGGTAAACAAATTAATAGACAGATATGCAGATAATCGGGCATTTCACAAAGGAGGGCTCTAAGGTGCTCACAAATCACTGAGAGGCCATGAACAAGATACTTATTAGCATAAAGCTCCCCAAAGAAGAAAAGTTTATGTTCAAGAGTGATATTCTTTAAGGTCTAATTGCTATTTAGACATGTACTAAATATATACACACACACACACATATATGTAATATTTTAACAATCTGAGATAAACATTAAGAAGAATGTCACAAAACATTAAGCAGAGATGAATTATGGCCAAAACAGACTTAATGGCTAATGACTGAAATAGCATTTTACCAAAACTGATGCACTGTTGGGTGGTGCTATTTCAGTTTATTAACTTGTTCAATATCCAAAATGTGGATATTGCCACACAGCGGCCACACAGCCTGACTCGGAGGGCGTCACCCCTCGGGGAATGCCTGGTGGGCGGGATGGGATGCTCCTTGTGCTATGCAAGACTAGGGCGCTCAGTCCAATGTGCTGGCCCTGCCTGTACCACGCAGAATAAACTAAAAGGTATGGTTCACAATTTTTATGAATTTAACATCTAATGAAATGAGAACCATCTGTTACCATTTTAAAAATTCAATTAATTTAAAATCCAACCAAGAAAAGAAAGAACAGTGATTATGTTTTCGTTTTTTTCTTCCTTAGAGTAGTTAATGTATTTCCAGCAAACTTTAGAGTAGGAAGTTTCTTTGTTTACTTTCATTCGTTTGTTTTGGGGCTTATTCACTGGAGGGTCCAGGGAAGGGCCCTATGATTGTAGGCAACACTGTGGGTGGGTATGTGAACACACTCTTCTGGGGGCTCACTGGTTTAATTACATTCTCGGAGAAGTCTATGGGCCAGCAAACGTTTAGAACTTGTATAATATTGTCCACTGCTGAACGAGGAAACGTCTTGAGTGGTGCAGGTGGCTTAGAAGTCTAAAGTGAAGGAGAAAGGAACTTAGTCTTTTACTAGGGAGACAGTATTTGAAATTTGGAAGAATTTACTCTTCCAAAGATTAAGCCTCAGCAGAAGAACAAAGTTAATAAGTAAATTAGAACTCTGAAATCTCTCATATGCAGACCATTAGTTAGATGTGAAACAGCAAAATAGTATTTATCTTTGGGTCCCTTTCTCCATCCCCACCCAATGGCCGTTCCAAGAACAGACTTAAAGATGCTGATCTGAGAGAAGCAAGACAGCGTGTTCTATTCTAAAATGGATCTCATAGTCATGATCCTGTTGAGCATCATTCCGAATCTAAGCTACTGGTGAACATTAGGTGTCAGCTGGAGTGCACTCATGAACGGATGGGAACATTATTTCAGCATCAGAGCAATTCAGTTTTCCCTAGGGTCTTGTGTTCTAGGGAAAAACCCTAAAAATTAGATGGACATCCCAAGGCTACTGCTGAAAAGCACAGGCTGAAGTCTACATCTATATATAGAAGGTTGAGTGAGAATCTGACTATAGTCACTGAGGAGGGACATCTATGTCTACATCACGGGATTTTTTTTTTTTTAATTCCTCCATGAGGCCATCTTGCTATTATATAATCTGCCTGGTTTAGAGACCAGGTTTAGCAACTGCTATTTCAGAAAGAGATCCTCCTTTTCATGAATCCTAGACTTTTAGTGTCTCATATTTTTTCACCTGGCTTCCCTGGTGGCTCGGTGGGAAAGAATCCCCCTGCCAATGCAGGAGACTAGGGTTCAATCCCTGGGTCGAGAAGATCCCCTGGAGAAGGAAATGGCAACCCATTCCAATATTCTGCTGGGAAATCCCATGGAGAGAGGAGCCTGGTGGGCTACAGTCCATGGGGTTGCAAAAGAGTCAGACACGACTTAGTAACTAAACAACGACGACAACAGAAGAGTGGAGAACAACTGACTCACGGATGTTAGGAAACTCATTATTGTTGGCAAATACTCTTATAATTGGTGCCATATTAGTGATGATTACTATTACATAGTTGTCACTGTCACCTCTGCCTACAACCAACTATATCTCTAACATTTATTTTTCAAACTTCCCCTTTCCAATGTTAATAAAATATTTGGCTGCTATGTATATCACGAAAATGCATTAGGGCATAAAAGCTAACATTTTCTTTTAATTTTAACAATATGCATACTATTGGGACAGAATATTGAAAGAAATACAATGCGTAAGTAGATTTTACACCACATTAGAGTTGTCCAATTTCTCATGTTTAAAATTTTTCTGCATGACTAGAGCCAGGAAGAAATACATGCCAGCATAATTATATGAACAGTTGAAATTTAAACATATTGAAAAGGAGAAGAGAACATGTCCACCCATTTGTTTTGGGTTCTTTTTTTTTTTTTCCATAACAATCCCAAAGATGAGTAATTTCTTTTCATAGAGTCAAACTGAAGGCACAAAGCTTTAACATTCAAAGAAGGGAGGGGTGGGGAGCAAAGAAGCTTTTTTAAGTACTGTGCAAATCAATATACACAAAAAAATCTCAAGATGATAGTTTAATTAAAATGTGCACAAGGCAATTTATCAGCCTCTTCCCTGGGTGTACTAGCCTGTAGAATTTGCCTTCTGCTTTCTGATCCCTGATGGTTTTAACTTGAAGGCATTTAAAATATCTTTCAACCAGCACCTTTCCACTTAGCTTACATTCCTTGTTTTTCTTTATAAACAAGAAATTGTACTGGCTTTGTGATGTTTGTTATGCTTCATGCTTTTTCATCTCCTGTATGAGCTTTGCCTAGCATGAAACGCTGTCATGCAGTGAAATTTACCTGAGAGCTACAGGGGGAAAAAAAATCTTCGAAGTATATTTGGTTACAAGTTCATAGCCAACTAAATCACTGGCAATTTTATGCTACTGGTTATTTCAATTTAAATGTTTGTAAAAGTACATATAAAAATAAAATAACCACTCCCACAGACATCAAAATGAAAAAGCTGTTTGGATTGGAATATACTGTAAGTTGTTTTAAACTACCATGTGGGAATGTTAATATTATTCATTTCCTATTACATAGTGTTCCAAGGATACCTTGGGAGGGACATAAAGCTACTGAACTCTTGGCTCCTTAATAGTTTCACTCCCATTGTAATTGCTTTGTTCACTGGTTGCCCTGGGTCTTCATAATTGGTTAGGGTCCAAGGTCACAGATCCAATATGGTAGTGGCTCCCACTCTTAGCTGGTTGTTAAGTCTTTAATGGTAGCTTTGTTTCAGTATCATCTTTTTTCCAGATCCAGAAACTCTTCCTTTTATTAAATAATTCAGGTAAGTGCCTTATAACACTTTTGTTCAACCTTCCCTCCCCTCCACATACAGTGGTCTTCAATTCAAAAGCCACCGAGTAATAAATGAAAACCAAAGCCAAATCCAAAGAGAAATATTTTTTGAAGACTTTTTGAGACTCCTTAAATGTTTCATTTTTTAAAAAATTACATAGACCCATTTGGGTGTATTGTAAGTAATTTCATTTAAGAAAATTTATTTACACCATGACTCAATTCTCAATGTCTTAACTACTTTGTTTTTCAGAACATTCGTGAACACAAAGATAATCAGGAAGAGGGAGAGCTTTAATTTTTCTTAAAACCTAGATCATAATGGCACTATGAAATTACATAGAAAAGAAAGGAAGCAAACTAGATGATCAAGACACTTCCTTTTATTTTTTTTTTCTTTTTGAGGTAATTAAATCATTGACATGAAAGGATGCTGGAAGCAAGATGTGGTGGATTAGAAACGGTTCTGGACCTAGGCACTTGGTTTATTCAATTTGGGGCTTTGCCTCTCACTTATTGGTTGGCTCTGGGAATTCAAATGTCCTCTCTAGACCTCCCAATGTTTTTATTTTTGTAAAACAAAAGTTTTAGCTTAGATTATTTACAAAGATTTTCCATTTATAGTTTATTTCATATAAATTATTCAATATTTAGCTCAATTTAGCATTTTATTGCAGGCTTCCTTGGTGGCTCAGATGATGAAGAATCTGTCTGCAATGCAAGAGACCTGGGTTTGATTTCCAGGTCAGGAAGATCCCCTGAAGAAAGGAATGGCAACCCATTCCCATATTCCTGCCTGGAGAATCCCCATGGACAGAGGAGAATTCCCATATTCCTGCCTGGAGAATCCCCTAAAGAAAGGAATGGCAACCCATTCCCATATTTCTGCCTGGAGAATCCCCATGGACAGAGAATCTCCATGTAGCCTGGAGGGCTACAGTCCATGGCATTTTATTAGCAACTGTCCAGAGTTGATGGGAATATTATTTTGCATTTTAAATTCCTCATTACCTATAAATAAAGTATCTGCATTGCTAAACAGCTTTACTAATGATATAAAGCCCTTTAAGGAGAACCTTTTGATACAGACATTAAATAATTATTCATTATGTATGTATTTTTTTCAGTAACTATCCAGTGAGAACCTTCTGTGACCAAGCACTATGGCAGGCATCCAGATCCTAGAAAGCAAAGAGACCTAGTTTCTGCTCTCAAGGAGAAGGAGATGAATTTTTTCTGATGAAGCAAACTTTTCTTCAGTTAGTTTTACACGTTCTATAAAGCTGATGGTAAACAACTATGTTTCCTTTCCTGAGCACAGGCTTATCACAGAGTGAGTGCCACTGAATCCTGGGAGGCATGTGTTCCAGGGAGCCATGTGAGAGATTTATTATTAAAGTTAGCTCTACTATAATTATTATTTCATTGACTGTGTTTGATACTATTAATATATTTAATGCTCCTCTTTAAAAAAGATTTAAGAGTCACAAAATAATATATTCTCATAAAATGACTCAGCCTGTCATATTATCCCATTTTATTATGAATGCCCAGTTTTCTAAAGAAATTGTAACATTTTTATATATTATTCCAAATATAATCAGGACTGGATGGATAACAAGGATGTTTCATTTACTGCATTCAAGCAAAAAAGATCATTGTTTCGGTAAATTTTCAAACTCATTGAAAAATAGGTTTGTTTGAGATTCTAGGGTTCTTCTGTATTAATGGTACCCAATAAGAAGACTTGGCAAGGAATATGCCTATTTTGGAAAGAATTCTTGAGAGACATGAACTCAGGTGTAGCAACATGCCAATATAAACGGTGAAGCCAGAATAGAGACCCTCAGTAAAACAAGAAGGTCTTTCAGTGCAAAGTTGTCTTTAGAGATGTGTGCTCAGTCTCTTCAGTCATGTCTGACCCTTTGCGACCTAATGGACTGTAGCCCACCAGGCTCCTCTGTCCACGGGATTCTCCAGGCAAGAACACTGGAGTGGGGTGCCATTTCCTTTTCCAAGGGATCTCCCTGACCCAGGTCAAACTCACATCTCTCCTGTCCCCTGCATTGGCAGGCGGGTTGTTTACCATTAGTGCCGCCTGAGAAGGCCCCTTTAGGGACTAGAGAACTTTAAAAGCAAAGTATGACTTTAAAAAGCGGGTGAGCGTGGCAGGCAGGGGCAGGGAGAAGACTTGTTGATTACATTGTGCCTTGAGGTCAGATGTAATGGTGGGGATACGATACACATGTTCCACTGATTTAAAATTTTAAATAGCCTAGTTCAGATGGTTAAGAATCTGCCTGCAATGTGGGAGACTTGGTTCGATCCCTGGGTTGGGAAGATCCCTTGGAGAAGGGAATAGCTACCTGGGCTTCCCTTGTAGCTCAGTCAGGAAAGAATCTGCCTGCAGTGCAGAAGACCCAGGTTCGATCCCTGGGTTGGGAAGATCCCCAGGAGAAGGAAATGGCAACCCACTCCAGTATCCTTGCCTAGACTATCTCACGGACAGAGGAGCCTGGTGGGCTGCAGTCCATGGGGGCCCAAAGAGAGGTACACGACTGAGCGACCAACAGTTACCCATAGATCCAACTTCATTTCCCCCATGCTATGTAGTCAGGAGCTGACAAAAGAGATAGTTAGCTCCCCAAATCTCAATATCTAGAGTCAGCTTAGATAACCTTGATGAATGAAGGTGACTGTTTAGGTGGGGAAATAACCTGTTCTGATCATCTCAATAGGTCTAAATTTAATGGCATCTTGACAAATTCTACTGTAACTTTGATCCCATCTTTGAGTTCTCGTGCTCTTTTAAACAGGAATGTCTGCTTTGCAAGAAGGGATTTAACAAACAGCTTATCGAAATGACCAAAATAAAGCATATGTGATAATTGTGCATAGCCTCTACATAAAAGCTAAGTGAGATACATTTTCCATAAGATGGTATTTCATTTTTCTCTAGTGCTGCCCATTAAAAATATATAAATCGATATGAAAGTGACAAGCCAGAAGCACATGAATGGTGACTGTTGGACTAAATTACTTTGGAGCGGTGCTCATCCACAGCAAAATGTCCGTGCTTCTCATGGCCAGATCGACAACATGCTATTAGGAAGATTTTTTGTTGCTGATCTGTCGGTGAGTAGGATGCCAAGGAATTTCACAAACAGAAAAAAAAATCATGATTGTAAGTACACACTCTTACAAAAGTTTTAACCTTTACGACTATGGAAAACTGTGAGATGTCTACTGAAATCAATACTTTCATTCCATTAAAAAGTCTACCCCTTCACCATTCTATCCAAACATGGAAGAAGAAAGATATACTTTGTTACTTTGCCTACTATTCCCAATTTAGGAAGAATCTTGTGCTTTAAATAGTTGTCAAACTTTTTTTTTTTACTCTAGGTACTGCTTCCTATTAGAAATTTTAAACTATGGGTTGAAATCATGGTTTTTATAGCCTTCTGCCTTTTATATAATAACCAAGATGGAGTCCTCCTTTACAGTGTGTGTATACTCAGTCGCCTAGTCGTGTCTGACTCTTTGTGAGCCCATGGACTACACCCCACCAGGCTCCTCTGTCCATGGAGTTCTCCAGGCAAGAATACTGGAGTGGGTTGCCATGCCCTCCTCCAGGGGATCTTCCTTACCCAGGGATTGAACCCAGGTCTCTTGCATCTCCTGCAGTTCAGTTCAGTTGCTCAGTCATGTCCAACTCCTTGCAACCCCATGAACCGCAGCACACCAGGCCTCCCTGTTCATCACCAACCCCCAGACTCCACTCAAACCCATGTGCATTGAGTTGGTGATGCCATCCAACTATCTCATCCGCTGTTGTCCCCTTCTCCTCCTGCCCTCAATCTTTCCCAGCATCAAATGAGTCTTTTCAAATGAGTCAGCTCTTTGCATCAGGTGGCCAAAGTATTGGAGTTTCAGCTTCAGCATCAGTCCTTCCAATGAACAGCCAGGACCGATCTCCTTTAGGATGGACTGGTTGGATCTCCTTGCAGTCCAAGGGACTCTCAAGAGTCTTCTCCAACACCACAGTTCAAAAGCATCAATTCTTTAGAGATCAGCTTTCTTTAGAGTCCAACTCTCACATCCATACATGACCACTGGAAAAACCATAGCCTTGACTAGATGGCCCTTTGTGGACAAAGTAATGTCTCTGCTTTTCAATATGCTGTCTAGGTTGGTCATAACTTTCCTTCCAGGGAGTAAGCATCTTTTAATTTCATGGCTACAATCACCATCTGCAGTGATTTTGGAGCCCCCCAAAATAAAGTTAGCCACCATTTCCACTGTTTTCCCATCTATTTGCCATGAAGTGATGGGACCAGATGCCATGATCTTAGTTTTCTGAATGTTGAGCTTTAAGCCAACATTTTCACTCTCCTCTTTCACTTTCATCAAGAGGCTCTTTAGTTCTTCTTCACTTTCTGCCATAAGGGTGGTGTCATCTGCATATCTGAGGTTATTGATATTTCTCACGGCAATCTTGATTCCAGCTTGTGCTTCCTCCACCCCAGTGTTTCTAATGATGTACTCTGCATATAAGTTAAATAAGCAGGGTGACAATATACAGCCTTGACATACTCCTTTTCCTATTTGGAACCAGTCTGTTGTTCCATGTCCAGTTCTAACTGTTGCTTCCTGACCTGCATACAGGTTTCTCAAGAGGCAGGTCAGGTGGTCTGGTATTCCCATCTCTTTCAGGATTTTCCACAGTTTGTTGTGATCTACACAGTCAAAGGCTTTGGCATAGTCAATAAAGCAGAAATAGATGTTTTTCTGGAACTCTCTAGCTCTTTTGATGATCCAGCGGATGTTGGCAACTTGATCTCTGATTCCTCTGCCTTTTCTAAATCCAGTTTGAACATCTGGAAGTTCACGGTTCAGGTATTGCTGAAGCCTGGCTTGGAGAATTTTGATCATTACTTTACTAGCGTGTGAGATGAGTGCAGTTGTGCAGTTGTTTGAGCATTCTTTGGCATTGCCTTTCTTTGGGATTGGAATGAAAACTGACCTTTTCCAGTCCTGTGGCCACTGCTGACTTTTCCAAACTTGCTGGCATATTGCATGCAGCACTTTCACAGCATCATTTTTCAGGATTTGAAATAGCTCAACTGGAATTCCATCACCTCCACTAGCTTTGTTTGTAGTGATGCTTCCTAAGGCCCATTTGACTTCGCATTCCAGGATGTCTGGCTCTAGGTGAGTGATCACACCATCATGATTATATGGCGGATTCTTTTACCACTGAGCCATCGGAGGTGCCCTCTAAATAACAGTAACCAGCGTGGACTTGCCCCTAAATCCCTAAGCTCCTCCCACACCCTCTATCACCAAGGTCTCCTGTCTCTTTCTGGACAAGCCTGTCTGCTCCAGAGCCTTCAATAACATCTGTACCCTCAGACCTAACTCTCCCTCCCCTGTGAGGTCCCACAGTGTTTCCTGTTATTGTGACCTCACTTTCCCTACAGGGCTCATCTCTATTTTATGCTATCTATTGTGAAAACAAGACCATCTTCCCAGAGAAGCCATCAGGCCCCACTCAAATCTGCTGTCCTTGTGGAAAGAATCCCCAAGCCCTTTCTCCCCACGGCAGAGAGCCCAGAGTTGTTGTAGCCTCTTTTTCTATTCATACTCTGTGCTGAATTAGTCACCAAATCCTGCCACTTTTTTTTTTTTTTTGTAACAATAGAGATAAAATCAGACTCTTTTTCTTCATTTTAATAGCTAAATCTCTGATTCAGGTTCTGTTTAAGTCATCCATAGCCTACTCTGACTGGTCTCTCTCTCTCTCTTCTGATCAATTCAAAATACAATGGTTAGAATCACTTTCATTTCACTTGCTTTGACTAGATTTTTTCTTTCTCTCTTTCTCTTTTTCTTTTCTTTCTTTTTTTTTTTGTTCACAGGCTTAGAATCATAAAATAATAGAATTTTAAAAATAGTTAGGACCTTAAAAATCACTAGTCCCCACTCTTTCACGGATGAGGGAATAGGCAGTGAGGAAGGCGAAACTGCCCAGGATCATAAGAATTGCCTGAGCTAGAATTAGGTCCAGGCTGCTCATATCCATGAGTTCCCTTTAACAGTCCACATTGCATCATCCTTTGTGTGCACACTGACCCTTCCAACTACCCATAAGCCTGTCGACTGGGGTGTCCATACTTCACATACTTAGACACTTCTTTTATTCTAGTCAGCGAAAGCTGGTTTCCTCCCAGACTTTTTTACTCAATTTCCCCACTTTGATGGACTAACATATTATTTCTATACAACTACTACAACACTTCCTTCCTCTGGTTCAAAACTAACTTCAAATCTAATCTCCTCTAAGAAATGGCATGCTAATGGTAACCCTCTCACCTCAATATTCAGTTTTCATGTAGATTTTCTTCCTCAGCCTTCTCTCTAGCTTATCTGAATTCAATTCAACAAGAAACCAGCACCTACTAAGAGTTAAGCAAAGTGAATAAGCCCTTTGCCACTTAAAAGGTAGCGGGAGAAAAGCTCCAAACCAATCCAGAAATAGTTTCAAACCCTCCACTAGTTTGGAAACATAGCTGAAGATCAGGGCTGTCAGTCACAAAACATAGCCTAATTTTGTTCTGTTATGCCTAGAAGAATCATTTTCTCTTTGGATCCATTTTGGTCTATTTGCAAGTATTGCTATTAGGTTACAGAAGGGATTCTAGGAGGGTCTAGCAACAGAAATTCTCATTATTTTTTTCTTTGTTAATGATTACTGGTGTTACTGGAAAAAATCAAATCATCTTCATGAACTGCCAATTTTTTTCACCCTTTGTCCTCAGAACAGAATTCATTATAATACACTGCAAGGGGCTGCCCATAGTTGCTTGATAAAATTGTGTCATCAGAAGTATTCTTTATAACTAGTGAACTACCGCCTGGGGCTAGAAATATTTTTATTGTATAAAGATTTTCTGTTGTAATGGAATTGGACTTATTCATTATATGTAAAATTTTGAACTTGTTTAGTCACCAACTTGATGGTAGATGGGCAGGCATTATTTATTTAGGGTGCAGGATAGGCAAGCTTTCCTTCTGAGACCAAATTATTGGCAATTCTTTAATTAATCCAGTAGAAGATGAATTGAGACCACAGGATATAAGTGCCTGCTGATACTCTAAAAAACATGATACTCTTACATCGTAACTAATGCTCAAATCCCTAGGGAAACAGCATCCTGAAAATGTTACCCTAAATGAGAACTAGAGTACTCACTACTGTGATGGAACCAAAGTATGAATTTAACTTACCTGCAGAGTTTTGAAACTGGGGCATTGTTTTCGTCAGTGGGTTATGGCCCCATTTCCAGAAAAATCTATCTGAGTCTAATGTAACCTAGCAAATCTTTCAAGTGAAAGAGTCTTGTGGGAGGCAAGTTGTCATTTTCTGACATATTATTTAGGGCTCAGCTCAGGTTTCATTCTTTCTTCTTTCTCCACTTAAACTCCTGCTCCTTCTCCACAAGCGCCATTTTCTAATTAAGGCAAATGAAATTTGTAATGTTTAGAAGGGAGACGTGACCTCCCTTGTGAGCCAGCCTCGCCCCTCCCCACACACCATTAGAAAATAGAATCCAGGGGTGGTTGTTTTTTTAATTGGTATCGCTTTGTCTTTAGTGCAAAACACACAGCAATAATTTAGTGAACTTCAGTGTTTCTCTTGTGGCAAATTGATAGCATAATTTTATTATGAGTGGAACAATGACTTCTGGGAGCAGGAGAGATTCTCCCAGAACTACACATAACTCGGTTGACTAAATGTAATACTTGGAGAAGGTAATGAAAACAGAGCTGAGGTTCAGAGAGAACTAGGAGATTTCAGTTTCTTGCTCCCATCAAAAGGCTACCCAATAAATCATACCTGAAGCTTATTTAATGTCAGAAGCCAGTAAACTGACAAAGTACATTGAGGTGCTTACCTCAGAAAGGCACACTGAGTCATGTGATCTCTGGTCCCTGGACCTGATGGGGTCATATAATCCATCTATGGATTTTAATATGTAACCTATTATGTTCCCTTTGGTGCTAATTATTTTACACTTCACTTGTTTCCTGTGTACCGACATTGCTTTAGCAATTTCATTATGAAAAAAATTACAAGGAAAGGTAGTCCAGATGACGTTTACTATTCTATTCTACAGGAGGTTTCTACTTTTCTCTTTAACATTCTTCTTTTATACCAGCCGAGGCCACCAAACACAAACACACGACACTGAATCCATGGGAACATTGTATGATAACAGGAAACCTGCATATTTCGTAAAGCAAAGAGCCACACTGAGTCACACAGATCCAAGACTACCAGTATTTAGTAACTCACAGCTAAGAAGGTATTTGGAGTTTACTCCATGGAACTTGGCTTCAGGTAACTCAGGAAATAAACCAGCTGTGACCAAATTCCAATATGCTACTTTCTATACAACTTTATGAAGAGGAAATTTGCTTGTGGGCACTCAAGAATACCTATACATCTTTTCAACTGCAAAAACAGATGAGACAGTGAGAATCAGATCCATGATTTAAAAAAAAAAAAAAAAGACCACTTTGCCCAAATGAAATCCTTAGGCATTTCACTGCATATGTGACTTTGAGTATTCTCAACCCATCAGACTACTGGCATCAGAGTACCCTCTTTTGAAAGGGGTACTTTTCGGGATTTCAGAAAACATAGTGCAGAGACAAAGAAAGCTCCCATGTGTTCAATAACTTTTAAATGAAATAATATCCAAAATCTAGGTTTAAAATAGCTGTCAGTTCAACCTTGAAATTAACCAAAATATCACTATCAGCCTGGTGAAAGTATGCAAATGCCTGCAACCATCTCTGTGAAGGAGATCTATTAATCAATAATGAAAAAAAGGAAACCCCTGACCATCCTTCTTATGACATGTGTGTGTGTGTGTTAAGTTGCTCAGTCATGTCCGACTCTGTGTGACTCCATGGACTGTCAAAATGACTGAGTCCTTCCTCAAGATCTGAGTTGAAACCATTAAGCCAAGATCATTGCACGGATTTTTCACCTGTGGGTTTTGAGGTAGAATTGAATCAGATCTTTGGGGATTAACCTGCTGTCCCACCACTCCCTTAGTAATCACTGCTAAAGTTTTTGTTTATCTAAAGTCTTTAAGGAAGTTTGGAACTCAAGAGGTCAACATTAAACAGCCTGAAACCTCAGCTCACAGAGACTTATCTAAAAGATAAGTTGTATCTAGAGACAGACGGGAAATCTCATATCTCTCAATGTTTACCTTGTAAGGAAAAAAAGAGAAAGAACTCTGATATGTTCCAACCTGAGTGCAGAATTAACAATTCTAACCAGGACGGAGAATTAGTGCAAATCCATCTTCAACTATCAGTCAGCAATAAAGATTCTCATTCATGCACAAAAGACATGCAAACAAACAAACAAAAAGAAACAAAGTTTTCTATTATGATTATAGTAAGATGATGAACGGAGAAGGCAATGGCACCCCACTCCAGTACTCTTGCCTGGAAAATCCCATGGACGGAGGAGCCTAGTAGGCTGCAGTCCATGGGGTCGCGAAGAGTCGGACACGGCTGAGCGACTTCACTTTCACTTTTCACTTTCATGCATTGGAGAAGGAAATGGCAACCCACTCCAGTGTTCTTGCCTGGAGAATCCCAGGGATGGCAGAGCCTGGTGGGCTGTGGTCTATGGGGTCACACAGAGTTGGACACGACTGAAGTGACTTAGCAGTAGCAGTAGCAACAAGACAATGAAGCAGGAAAAAGATGTGAGGAAAGCAAAATTTAAAAAAAAACAAACAACTATTTTCCTACCCACATTGCTAACAGTTTTGCAGATAAAAAATAATTTTCCTTGTTTCTGGAGATTAGGGGAAATAGCTCAGAAAGTTGTCAATTGGATAGAATTTCTGGGACAAGCACTGGGAGGTGCCACCTAACCGATGCTCATTCTCTAATATTTGAAAAATTCAACACAATGAAAACAACAGCAACAACAAAGCAAATCCTTAAGATCAAGAGGTTAATGGGACCTACCTTTACTCATTAACAGAGCAGATTCTCAATTAAGTAATTTTTGGAATGCTGCTCTCTAGTGAATGAATGCATGAATGAATGAGTGAAGTGAATGAGGACCTGGTTTAAAGACGATTCATTAAGTACTTATTTCTCAGAGAGCGAATTTTCAGAATGTATTTTAAAAAAACGCTATACTCTGGGTAATGGAAGAAACGAGGAAAAAAATTTTCTGGAAACGGTAGCAACATGGTAAAAAGGACTGAGAACCCAGAACCAAGCCATGGCCTTTTTTAGAGTAAAAAGACTGACATTTTTAAGGGTAAAAAATTTAGGGAAAGTAAACAACATGGTATTGGCATATTCTCATCTATCTTTTTACCTTCTTTTTAATAGCTTCTAATTTAAAAGTTCTGTTTCATTTACAAGCCCCCTTCTATTTTCTACATGCTAGAAGTAAATTAGAGGGTAATTTGAAGATTCCTATTTATTAATTTTTAAAAAGTACAGCTTAATTGATCTGTAACTGTGGTTAGGGATACTTACTGAATTGACTGCTATAATTCTGTAATATTTTCAATGGATTGTCTCCATTTTTTCTTACTTAAAAATAAGCACACAGCAAGTCAGTATCATTCTACTTTAATATCATGTAACCCACTGAGAAACCATGTTGATCATGCCAATAGAGATGGCAAAAGGACTTATTTGAGTAAACTTTTGTCTCTCTTCCAAATACTGCTACAATGAAGTGCATAAATAGGTAGAGCCTTCTGCCTAACCCAGGATTTGTCTGTGGAGTTTATTGTCTTTATCAATGAAAGAGAGGGGGCCAATTCTAAAAATCTTCAAATATCAAAAATAGTCTACATATTTGGCTGATTCCCCCCCCCCTCCATATTTAGAGGTTTTACAAAATGGTAAGGTTTACCATGAGAAATTTTATCTTCAAAGGCGTTCTCATTTAAATATTTTCTTTAAGGGGTAGTTTTTGGAAGTATTTCAGAAACTTGTTGCATTCCTTTTTTGTTGTTTTGTGTTTTCTCTGTAGCCTTGTACTTTCCTCTAAACGAGGAACTTCTTTTCTCCCCTTATTGGCATTCCAACCCAGCAAAGAAATATGCATCCTGAGATAATGCTGCCAGCTTGCTATGAAAACCATATTTCATTCTTTCTTTGCAGAGCGAAAGGGAAAAGCACAAAGGAGCTGGTATAATTGAATGTAAAGGATTGCAGCAAACCTCCCCTTTGAGTCGCCTCGCTGGCATCCCCTTCCTTTATTCCCCCCTCCACTCCTTTTGTTTACCACTTTTAAAAGGCTCTTGCTGAGTCTCAGCCGCTTGGCCAAATTTGGACTGAATCTCAATTTCTGGAAATGGTACTCTCATCTCTACAGGATAGAAGGTGTCCAGAAATGCTGGAGTGACCTAGCAATGGACTAGAGGCACAGCTGCCTAGGTACAATGGATGCCTTCCATTTTCAGACCAGTGTGGGAATGTCAGGAATCTGCTGCAGAAAGTAAAGTAGGAAAACATGGTAATAGTCCCTCTTATTCAAAATTGGCAGGCCAGGGGTTGATGCTCTGGTCACCCTCAGTTCCATTTGCTGTAGACAGAGCAAAATGAAATCCATTAAATTTCCAGGCAATCCCTCTGGTTAAACATTAATCATGTGTATTTTTCTTTTCACGTCTTTTAATCTCTCTTACCACCTCCCTTTGGTTTTCCTCTTAGAAACAACTGCAGGTCCCCAAGAAATGATCATATGACCATGGAGACGGAATAACTGGAAGCCTAGGAGAGCTGGAAAGAGACTGGAGACCCGAAGCTAATACAAACTCAGCTCTTTCACAGGAGTGACTGTTGGTAAGAAAACATGTACACACTGCTGTATTTAAAATGGGTTAACCAACAAGGACCTACTGTATAGCACAGGGAACTCTGCTCAGTATTACGTGGCAACTTGGATAGGAGGGGAGTTTAGGGGGAGAATGGATACAGGTATACGTATGACTGAGTTCCTTTGCTGCTCACATGAAACTATCACAACACGTACTTCAACACATAATAAAAAGTAAAAATGAAAAGAAAAAAAGAAAACACTGAGGTTTTTCTGGCCCCACATCCCCAGCCATCTTTGCCTCCTCCCTGGGTCACTGGTTGCTCTGGCATAGGAGGCCAAGGAAAGAGAAGTCTTTCACCTCAAGCTTGCCAACCAGGAATTCAACGCTTTTTTTAAACCTTCCCTTCCTTAGCATCGGCAGTCTCAGCACATTAAATGCTGACAATGAATCTAGCACCTGGCAAATCTGACTTGAGATTCAAATGGATTTTTATTCAGAAACATAGATGTAACTTGGAAATAATCAGCAAAGACGGCAGCTCTGTGTTTTAACAAATGGCCATGGTGGAAACTGCTGAGCAGGGAGAAGGTATTCAGTCCAGCCGGCTCGTTCCCTTAGGTTTATCTCAACTCCACCTCCTTGGTCTACCACTCTCTTTTTCAATCCTTTTTCTCTGGAGATGAAAGTGTCCAGCTGTCCCTGCTCCTCATTTAGATTTCCTGCACCACTGGCCAATTATTCCATATGTTTATTACAAAATTATTTTCCTCAATTCCCAGCTTACTCACGATGTCCTAATATTACAATGTATTTTCCGGTGTCTGCTTTCCGTGCCAGGGAGTGACAACGTACACACCTTGGAAAATGACTTGTCTTTGCTGTAAAGAAGTGCAGCCTCTTTTACCACTAACCCAGCCACCTACTCATTTAATTAGGCTTCAAATTGGGCTTGGGGATTCACTGACAGAGGGCCTGACATTGACCCTGTCTTCAACCCCACCGAGAACACTATTATTGCCCTTCGAGAGTAAGCAGCAAAGAAAAGCATCTGGCACCTCTAAACTGATGGATTCCTGAGAAAAATGATTGCTTTCCTCCGGCTACCACTCTGTTCCTGTCCATATTTTAATCAGGGCTGGGAAGGTCTTCTAACAAAACCACCTTTTATTTTCAGAGCCCTCTTAACCTACAACAGGAGTGCACACACCAATTCTTTTGTCTCCTCATCTTTCCATTTCACAAGTAAGAAAACCAAGTCACTGAGTAGTTAATGAGCCTTTCTAAAGGGAAAGGGAAGAAGGCTAGAAAGAGAAGCTGACTCCCAAGGTAACTCTCCCAGCACAGTTCTTTTTTGGCTGCACCACTCGGCTTACGGGATCTGAGTCCCCCAACCGGGGATCAAACCAGGGCAGTGAAAGTCACTGAGTCCTAATCACTGGACCACCCGGCAATTCCCCTGGCACAGTACTTTAGTCCGTACTGAACAAGCTTTTATCTAGTCTAGAAAAAATTGTCAACATGGTCAAACTGAAATAGGTAAAACAAAGCTATCACTTCCCATGAGGAAGTTCCACAAAGTGGACGTCTGATTATTAAAGGCTGTTGCAGCAAGAAAGATTGTTGGAAGACCACTGATGGAAAGATGGGGCAAGCAGGATGAAGATATTTCATATCTTCAGGTTGAGAGGCTGTACAGGGACATTTAAATCTATTACACAAAAGAACTAGCTGAGCTACCTTCAACTGAAAAAGCTCCTTGAAATTTCAGTTTTGTGACTGTTTATTTGGGGCCCTGGAGACAGCCTCCTATCAAGAAAGTAAGTCCTTTATTCCTAGTATACCTGTCTTCCGTCAATATGTCACCTGATGAATTTTGCTTGTTGGTATATAGTTAAGGATACAATTACTTCAGTGACATGAGTTTTTAAAAACAGTATTTCTTCCTTTTAAAATTAAACCTAGAAACAGGAACTTAAAATTAATATTATAATTCTTATATAGCATTGAGGAAAGTTACATGAGAACATGGAAATGTTATGATTTTTCACATAATATTTTTAGCTTTGTTGTTATTTATTCACTAAGTCGTGTCTGACTCTTATGCAACCCCATGGACTGTAGTCCACCAGGCTCCTCTGTCCATGGGATTTTCCAGACAAGAGTACTGGAATGGGTTACCATTTCCTTCTCCAGGGGATCTTTCCGACCCAGGGATTGAGGGGTTTTAATTGTCAAAGTTAAAGACTGTGCTATATTTCAGTGATTATTAACTTTGAAGATGTATAAATGCACCCCAACAAATTATTAAAGCAAGAACTTCCTCATTAAAAAAAATAATTTTCAAAAAAATTTTCTGTCAATGAATGCATGTAAGCATGGCCCCTGAGGAAATACCAGAGCATTAATACCCAAAACTTTCCTTCAAAAAGTCTAGTCTTCACAGCTATTTGAAGCCACTTACCTCCTAGGGCTCCCTAATCTTACCTCCCTGGCATCAAAGAACTACAAAAGAAGGATCATCTAAGAAACTACAAAAGTCTATCTTTGTTTAATATAGAAACTACGCACAGTAAGTTGTCTGCTCTCAAATTTTATTGCCTCTATTTTTTCCTGAAAGAAATCTCCATTCTAGTTTATAAGTGATTTAATGATGTCTTAATTGCTATCATTGTTTGAAATCATCATACATCTTTCTCATTTTTATAATTGTATACTTTTAACTAGTTTAACAACAGATAACATCTGTAGTACAT
This sequence comes from Cervus canadensis, assembly GCF_019320065.1. Classification (NCBI taxonomy): domain Eukaryota; kingdom Metazoa; phylum Chordata; class Mammalia; order Artiodactyla; family Cervidae; genus Cervus; species Cervus canadensis. The sequence continues at coordinate 29,822,609 of NC_057391.1, forward strand.
GCCAGTACTAATGCTGAGACTTAGCCCACAGTACCTCTCTGACATGTTACCACTATATGTGATTATTGTTCCCATTTTATAGATGAGGAAACTAAGGCTTAAAAAGATTAAGCAATTTGGTGAAGGTCAAACATCTAATTGATAAACGATGAAACCAGGATTTTAGCCCCACGGGGTCTGGCTCTGGAGTCTGATTACCCACTATGTTATATTAGCTACCAAAATTTAATGAATATTCAGTCACAGTATACCACGTTTGCTTCTTCATGGTGAGTAGGTTATTCAGACTGAGGATATTCATTTTTTTGCTTTTCTTCTCTCCTATGCACGCACTTTGGGGGTTTCACAGGTGAGGTGACTCTCCCCTAACTGGACAGCCTAGAAAGCCAATCTCACTATAGTACTTGTGATTAGCTTTGGCAGTGAAGCGCACGCATACACTGAAGATCGGGTTATCATCATTTTTTTAAAAAAAGTCTTAATTAGATGACTGATTATTAATAGATTTCTGATGACTAACTGTAGGAAAAAATGACTTAGTGTCAAACTCCACTCTTTTCCTGAAATCACATTTTGATTTGGTGGTATCATAACTTTTTGCACACTCCCTACTGTAAATACACAGGAAAAGCCCATTAAGATTATTCCTAACACTAGCTGCTAAGATAAAACAAT